>NW_027094094.1:8658332-8731254 GCF_029207755.1 Chamaea fasciata | reverse complement strand
CTCCTGGATTATCTCTGGTTAAAATTTGTCTAGATGGTCCCTCCCAGAAATGCTTCTAACTAAATATTGGAGAAACTCGTGACCTTGCAGTTGACATCTAGGTGTGTACTTCCACATGATTCTACAATGCTGGCCAAGGGAGAGACTAACTCCAGAACTAGGATCAGGAATATTTCTATTTGAAATCCAGGGAGAAAGTGCAGACTTTGGAGGTGTTGCCCGATGGTTAGGGGAGGTGCTGGAGACCAGTGGCATGAAGCTGACTCCAGGAGCCCTGCTCCTGCTTGTTTCAGTTCCTGGGAGCTAATAAGCACCAGCTGCAGGAAACCTGAGCTGGAAAGCATTGTGCAGCTTTCCTTCTGTTTAAAAATACGGCCTTCCCCCCCCCCCCCCCCCCCCCCTTACTGTGTTTATGTTTTTAAATGTAGTAGAACATCACTTGTAGGGCAGTCGAGCAGTGAAAACAATAGTGTGACAAGGGGACAGGTCCAGGTTGGACACCGGTGCAGGAAACACCTGTGAGCTCAGTGCCATCCTTCCCTCCATGGCTGCACTGCTGTGAGCCCTGCCCCGGCCTGTGCGGCAGCTGCAGACCCTGACTTACAGCTTCCAGCAAACTCCTCTAGTGCTGGATGTGAAGTTTAGCTGCTTTTGACCAACTCTGCTGTGAAAACTTGGGAAGGATGTTTGTCTGCCCAGCCAGTTCTCAGGAAGGTGGCTGCTTTGGGGAGTGCCTGTGCAGAGCTGCTCCCGGTGGGTCTGTGCTTTGAGGGACCCTCTGGTCGTAGATGGGAGGTGTAGATGTGTAGGAAGGTTCTTGGGGTTTGGTTTTTTTTTGTTCCTTTCTACAGAAAAAATCTGGGCCATTCAAATCATTTGCCTTTTCCCTTGTGCTGACAATTTAACAGCCTTTTTAAAAGCTTTGGTTTCTCTCAAGTACGCTCGCCCCATACTTGTTTTAATTCTTGTGTGGAGGCCTGGAGCTTAACAATTATTTTGCTTAAGCTCTCTGAGACTTGCCATAAAACTTTTTTTTTTTTTTTTAATGCACACATGCTAATGATCCCCATCAGATCATATTGTTAAACAGGGAATAAAGTACTTGCACCACGATGACATTATTTAAAAAAAATGTTAAAAGCAGGCCAGCAGAGCCCATTTCAACGGTTTTGTTCTGAAATAATTTGCACAGATTTGTTAGAGTTAATTTGTTGAAAAGTTCAGTGTTTGTACAGGCAAGTCCTGATTTCCACACTGAGACACAAGAAGCAGGAGTGGAGCGAGTGGGTGTCCAGCACTTGCAGGAGCAGGATGGTGGAAATTTCCCCCCCCTCTTACCCTTCTCCCCCCGTCCCAGCTGCCTGGTGCAGGAATGTAAAAGCAGGGTCAGAAGGCTGGGAAAGTCAGCTTTGGATTTTTGTGGACTCCTTGCAAATCAGAGGAACTGTCTGGCTCAAAACTGCATTTAGGGCCAAGAGAAGAGGATTTCCTGCTATTTAGTTGCTTGAGGAAGGAAAGGATTTACCTCTCTGCTGTAGCAGGGCCTAATTTTTCTCCTTTTTAATAAGAATATCATAGTGTAGGGCAGCAGTAGCAAACCAGCAAGAGCAATCACGGCTCTCCCTCCTCTTCCTCGAGGTGATGCAACTCCCCCCTCTGCCCAGGCATCCTCCTGTCACAGCTCCCAGCCCCAGCAAGGGCTTGGCATGTCCCTCCACTGTGAAAGAGAGAGTTGTGGAGGGGGCGGCTGCTCGGCCACCATCTGGATCCAGTTAGCTCTCTCGGCAGTAGGGCTGAGTCTCATTTCCTCCAACCAGTAATGTTATATAGGCAGTGATCCTGTTCTGCCCTAACATAATTGAAAATTATGTGTATTGTAGACTCGCAGCGCTGAAATGTAGACTTGTAAAAATCTGTGGCTCAGGTAGCCTGTGGAGATTGAATTTGGCACACAATGAAGCTTTTATGTAAAGTAAGAATTATAAGCCACCACGTCAATATTGTGTTACAGGCATGACAATTCTTGGATGAGGAGGACTTGAGTCAGACTCGTCACCTTAAACAATGCTAATATTTCATACTTTATCAACAGGGCTGGCATTCTGAAGCCAGCAAATGGGACGTTTTTTGCTTTTGCAAACATCCTGCTGTTGAAGCTGTGGGTTCACTAGCTTGACATGGGCAGTGGCTGTGGGCTCTGGCCCTCTCTGCTTATCTGACAGACAGAACATCTCGCCCTTGGCGGGGCTGGGAGGCTGCTCTGGATCCTGGCCACTTGGTAGAGCTCATGGGAGTTGCTTTATCGACCCTTGTGCTTTACTGCTTTCCCTTGGGTCTGGTTATTTGATTTTATTTTGTCTCCCACCGGTGTATTATCCACTGGTAGAAATGGAAGCTGTCCATGTCTGTGCTTGTGTGCAAAACTGAGCCCTCTGGGTTTGGACTGTTCCTGCTGGGCTTCATGTGCATGTCCAAGAGAAGCTGTTAGTGCTTTAGCCTTTGCTCTGTAAGACTTGGATCCTCTTTAGCAGGGGTGGGTAAGAGAAGGGCTTTACTGAGAATCCAGACTAAGGGTTTTAAAAGGAGGAAAACGAAGTGTAACAGTAAGATCTTCTGAAACGTTCATCTTGCCCTTAGGTCAGCCTGGTGTAGGAGCTGAAAGCACGGGCTGTCGTGGGATAGCGGTGGAGTGGGAGCAACCATGCCTTCTTGCTCTGTTTCTTCTAATGGAATTTATTGCTAGTAAAAACCAGCAGAACTGACAGTCCTGAAGGCTTCGTAATCCCTGCAATAATTACTGACTGGATGGGGTCTGCTGTGAGCTCACCCCTGCTGCTTGTCAATGCCTCTGTCTGCCCTTGGGGCAGTCTCAGAGAAGCCCACGTGTTTCTCAGCCTGTGTTTTAGGACAGCTGCTGACCTGAGCTCCTCACAGGCTGTCATGGTTGTAGGGATATTCCAGGGTTGCCTGTAACTGTGGAATGGTCATGGAAAAATGACCATAAATGGGTTTATTTTTGTGGGTAATGGCTTGGTGTCTGTTCCCTGAAAAGCTACTGTTTGAGCTGTCATGGTCTTGTAGGAGCTTCAGCTACAATAGCCTCTTGCTCTCCAAAACCTTTGTGGACTTTGAAGCAGAGTCATGCACACATCCTGTGAGGTTTTCCTTGGAAGATGGGAAAAATACTTCACTGGTTTTCTGGAAAACCTGAGGAAGCCAGTAGTAGCTGCCACCCATCAGGACCCGTTCTGCAAGTTCATGCGTCCCTCTGTGTGGTGGTGTTTCGATTGCTGTCTAAGAAAACTGGTGGACTTTTGAAAATGCAGCAGTTTACTTGTGTAATAGTGCCATCTGAAAATCTGTAATGTATCAGATTTCCCCTCAAGTTTAAAAGTTGGCTCTCAGTTGGCTTAGGCTTTGGGTCCAAGTTCTACACACTTGGGCTGCATTTTTAGGCACTTTTTTGAAACCACAAAGGGTTAGAAAGTTGCTTTAACATCATCTCAACTTTAAAATTTATGTTGTGGTCACATATATTGAAGAGCCGGGATTTGATGCAAGTGATCAAATATCTGGAGGCTTACAATCGAGTCGTAAGAGTTAGAAATATTGCTTATGGGTTGTCTAGTTCTGGTTTGTTTGGGTTTTATTTCTTGTTTTTAAGAAGTGCTGAAACATTCTGGTCCACATTGCACAAATCCCAAATGTGAACATGAATAAAAACAAGACTTCTTGGAACTTGTGGAACTCATATGGGGCACAAATCCAGAATATGGGTTTGTTTATTTGCATTCCAGTAGCTCAGAAAACTCAGGCCCTCTAAGTGATGGGAATTGGTAACACATTCTCCTGCTGGCTTCTGCTTTTTGGGCACCTCAGTGCCCAGAGTCTTTCAGCAAGCAGGCCTTGCATGTGTGCAAATGTTTTGGATACGTGAGCAAATGTGATAGATAGTGATGTGCTGAAAGCATGGAACCAGATCTCCTTCCTTCCTTCATGAAGATTCAGATACAGCTTCCGTTGTTTGCCTGGAGTGGTGGAGGCTGTTTGTGCATGATGTTTCTTCAAGATAACTCTTACTTAAAAAAGAAGTAATGGGTAAACATAACTATATCTCTAGTGGGTATTTTCTAGGAATAGTTCTGTCAGGTCAACCAGCATCTAGTGCTAAATAGGAGCTTCTGCAGTGTCCTGATCTATGTGTGCAGCTGCTTTTCTTAGTTCTGGCAGGGGCCTGAATGTATGTGGCCATACACATTTCTTCCAGCATGGCACAGGGCTTTCAGAAGTCCCCTATTAACCTGTATTAACCGGGACAGCGCAGCTTTTGTTCAGAATTGAGCACTTCTGGTGCAGTGAGCTGAGGCTTTTCTTGCTTTTGAATCTGTGCCCCCAAATGCTGCAGACATAGCACCTGTGTGTGTTCAGCCTGTCTGCTGGTGGCAGTGCCACGGAGAAGTTGTGGCTGTCCCCGAGCCAGGGTTGTCTGACAGGAGATAAGCTATAAGAAAATCCACGGTGTCTTCCAGCAATGGTGAAAAGTAGAGAAAATAGGTGCTACCACCCAGCAGTGCTGGATCTTTTTAGGGTAGTGCTCTGTCTTTAGGGCTCATACAGCACTCGGGAGTTGGACCAGTTGACTTGGTACATTGTTGACAGATGACCCATTCAGTAATGAGATCATATTCTTAATTCATGATATGCTTTCCCTCTCCTGATACGGATATCCACCTTTTCCCTTGTCCCATCCTCTCCATGGTTATGTTATTTTGTTTCTTTGTGGGTTTTATTCTACTTCTAGATTTGCTACAATTAGCAAAATTAATGTAATACTGTCTTTGCAATCTGTTTCATTTTCTTATTCCTGAACTGTAACACAGTGGTATGAAATTGTTAGTTCTGCACAGATTTTGTCTCCACAGACATGTAAGGTTGTCTTAATTTTTTGTTTCAGTTTCTTGCATAAGTTTTAATTTATACTTTTTTATCCATGTTACCTAAGATTTGTTATTTTTTTTGCCTTTCTTTTCTGAACTCATTTTTCTTTTCCCATTTTTGTTTCCTCCATCCAGTATCTGCAGATGAAATGGCCACTGCTTGATGTTCAGGCAGGGAGCCTTCAGAGTAGACAAGCCCTCAAGGATGCTAGGTCTCCATCTCCAGCACACATTGTTGTAAGTAAACGCAGAAAGATGTTCTTCCTTTGTTTTAAAAAAAAAAAAAAAAGGCATTTGACAATAATGGCATTGGTTGTCATCAGTTTTCTTTTACGCAGACCAAAGGAGAAATATCTCAAAACAAACAAGTCCCTAACAAGCCTGTGGTAAAAGGAGGGAATACTTTTGTTACCAGTAGGCTGTTTATGAAGTTGTCATCTATGTGCCTTGCCGGAGACCAGAGAGTCAAAAATGCTCTAAATTTACACACTGCAGAATTACATAGTGGCAGTGGAGTCCAGTCAGGATGGTTTGCACATCTGACAGTGCTGAAGTGAAGAGAGTGAAGAGACTGTCTGGAAAGCGTTAGAAAAATCAAAACCAAGCCTATTCTATGTCCTTTACTTAAAGAAATCTTTTCTTACTGTAAAATCATGGATGAGAGTTTGAGAGTCAGTCAGGATTTTTACCTGGATGAAGGCTCAAAAGAGCCAAGTTCAACAAAACACATGTTCCTTTGTGTTGTGATGACTTCTCATTTAGTATAAACATTGTTATCAAATGTTTACTACTACCTACAAAATGTAACACTCTCTTTAAAATGAATAGTATTTAAAATAATCTGACTTAAATTTTCAATTCTTGGTTAATTTTTCTTCTGCTTCTGTTAAAACAATGTTGAGTTTGCAATGTTCAGTACAAATTTACATGAGAGTGGTTTGGGGGTTTATTTTACTTTCTGAAATAGCGTCCGTAGAGATCTAGAAGGAAATGGTTTGTTTATGTGGTGATTTGCAAGAGAGGTGATATGCAATGGTCCATCCTCACCCACAGCCAGTGTCAGTGCCATCTATTGTTAAGGAGCATCTTAGCTCTGACTATTCATCTGGGAAGTCTACCTCCAGGGAGAATGGCATGTAGTGGGTTACAGTTTTTTGTCTGAAAAAAATCATCATCAAGTTTAATGTGATTTTTTAAAAAACATTTTACTACCATTGGATGATAAGGTAAATACCAGGAAAAGAAAAGCTGCTCATTCTTTACTTTTTGCTCTATAGTCTATAGCTGACACAGCTGGTAGATCATGCAAGGCACACACATTTTTGCTAGAATTCTCAAATTATACCAAACATTTTGAGGTGCTTCTTTTTCCATTGTTGTCTCTTTAAATTGAGAATTGTCAGCATATTGTGATGAGTGTCACAGTTCTTTATCCAAAAGGAAAAAAAGATTTCCTATGTTTTAGAATCCATAGCTTCTAAACCATCCTTCAATCCATCAGAGAGCAATTGGAACAAGACTGGTATCTGCCCAGTTGATATCTACTGCTGGCTGCTTCACTTTTTCAGAATTACTTTGCTTTTCTTTCCTGTCCACTTGGGCTGTCACTGAAGGAAGAGATCAGAGAAAAGATGTCTGGCTGGTTAATCAGAGATCCGCAGTCATCAAAACCTGCCATCATCTTACTCCTAATAAGAAACGAGCTAGAGAAACTTTCCTATTTTAATTCTTCTCTTTTTACTGCTGTGCCAGAGGACTGACACAGGGGGTGGGAATGTCCCCAGGGCTCTGGTGTGGTGGAGTGGTGTCAGGCTCCTAGGAAGAGATGGAGAGGGAGCGAGAGGCTTCTCCTGGGTGGTTGCAGATGGGCAGGGCAGGATGAGTTTGGTTGGGATCACCTGAGCTTCCCAGTGCTGAGCATCCACTGTCCTTAAGCCTCCTGCCCTGCAGGAGAGGGGACACTTGCCTTTAAAACCCATAGCAGCCTATGAGGGGTTTGACTGGGGCCTTGACTCCCCTGACTCTCTCCAGCCCTTCCACCCAGGTGTGGGCGAGGTGGAGATGAATGGTCAACAAAATATTCACAGAGGCTTCAAAAATCACAATCATTTTGGAAAGGGAAGCGAAACCTGCTTCCAGGGAGGCTGAGGTTGATCTGCTTTGTGTTTTGACCATTTATGGGGTTCTTATGGGTCTCTTTAAAAGCTGTTTCACTCTGCTATTCAATAAAAAGCATATTTACCATAGCAACCACTTAGGCCATGAGGAACATATACTACCTCCGAGATGGAGGCCACTTTCCGAAAGAGCCACAGCTGGCATTTGTAATGTGATCTTTTGTGCTACTTACAATGTTGGAGGGAGAGGAGGCGGAAGAGGGGGTGAGGGGGAGAGCAGTGGGTTTTTGGGAGGGGGGGAGGTTCTGCAAGGTTTAATGTTTATTTCTAGCAGCAAACTGTTTTGCCTTGTTCTGTTAAAATACATAAATAAGGGGCAGCTTTTTCCACCCTTTTTCCTGGCACCGACCCCAGGCCACGTTAATTTTGCAGAGTGAAAATGGTCTTTTTTGGTAAATAAAGTTAGAGCGGGTAATGGCATTTGGGGGAGATAAAGTGGCTGCAGATGCCAATTGGCCTGGGATGTGTCAGGCATCTCTGGTGTCCCTGTTGCTGCTGCTGTGCCTGCCCACAGCACCTGGGACCTGGCTGCTCTTGCACAGGGCTCTACATCCACTTCTGCATTTGTGAAAACACAGTCGATCTTTTTGTGGAGCAGTGAAGAGTATTTCACGGGCATCCTGATGTTTCTGTGCAAGTGCAATGTGTAGAAACCAGTTCTCTACCCTGGTTGCTGTGTCTAGTCTACCCATCAAGTGTACATATCCCAGTTTTTCATCTTCGAATCAGCTGGGCTGCCCTGAAGATCTGTAGGAAAATGCTAACACCTGCAAATCACTTCTTATCTTTCCCCTATCTCTGAAATCAGGATTTGAGGCTAATCTTCATAGCTAGATTACAAAGAGAGGAAAGAAGAGTATGGCAGCTTGGGTTTTCCTCTCCCCCTTTTCCCCCCCCCTCCCATTTTTTCTGTCCCCTTCCTTTTTTTTTTTTTTTCTTCATTCTTTCCCTTTTTTAACACTCTTTCTTCTCAGTGCTTGACTGTGACAACCACAAGCTCCATGCTGGCCTTTACTCCCAGCTTCCCTGAAACTCCCCTTAGGAGTTCAGCTTAATGACTCAAGGCTGCATAACATGGCCGTCTGTAATGTCTTAAGTAAAATCTGTTCTATTTGTCAGCCATCCTCCTTTCAGATTTGTTTAAGAACATTAAGTTAAGACTACAAAAATTGAAGCAAAAGACCAGCATGAATAATTTGGCTGGATTGCTGTCCCCAGTGCCGAGGGCTGGGTTAAAACTGCTTTTTCATGGTGCTCGAGAGAGTCTCCAAGGCCCATAATGAGAAACAGAATATTAAACTGAAATTATGTTCAGTATGTCTTGAGGAAGGTACAGCATGAGGCTCCATTTAAGACCAGTGCATTTATTTACATTTAGTTCCTTCACTCATCTGGTAAGACTTTTTGCATCTCACTCTGGCACAGTCATGCTGCTTATCTGTGTCCAAAGGTGAAAGAAAACTGGGGGGAAAACAGTTTTAATAGTGTATTATTAAGCTTGCTAGGTCAAAATTTGGAAATCAGCCTGCAGATAGTACTATTATGAGGCTGGGATATTTTTAAAGTGTTTTTTATAGTTATTTCCCCTCTTTTTTTTTTTTTTTTTTTTTTCCCTGACCTTTGATTTCATTGAAGGTATTAAGATTTTGCAAAACAGTCTTAGCAGGAAGTTTTGGGTGTAAAGCTGGGTGCCTTGCTCTCAGGGGGTGGGATGCTAGTTGTCCAGAAGTCCCATGGTCAGTGTGCAGCTGATCTGATCCACGTGTGCGCTGCCAGCATGGTGATAAGGATGAGAGATGGGTGATGTAGGAGTGGGAATTTCACATGAGTATTTTTTGTTGCAGCTTGGACAGGCAAGTGAAAATGAGCAAATTATGTCTGTGTGAGGATCTCCAAAATCTGCTCACTACAGAAAGCAAGCTCCATTAAAAGCTTTTTATCTGTGCGCATTTCTACAACCTTAAGGAGAAAACCAGTGCTGTTCTTCCCTGTTCTCTGCAAAGTAAATACTCTGACTCAGCCATACCCTGTTTTGGGCAGGAGTGTGGGTGAAAGGCCAGTCCTGGGATCCTGCCTCCTGGAGGCTGTGCAAAGACTTGCTTTTAGCTTCCTTTGTACCCGGCAAAAAACATTCAGAACCCAAGATGATGGTGGCTCGGTACAATATATTCCTTATAAAACACTAAGGGGTTTAAAAAATTCCTGCATTTTGAAGTAAATGTCAATGTTAACCTCAGGGGGAGGACTTCCAGTACTTTTTGGCCTAATACGTAAGGAACACAGCCATATAGTAGACTGAATCACCAAGAACAAAGAATCACTGTGCAGTAGTGTATCTCATTTTTTTTCTTTTTTTCTTTTTTTTTTCCCTTAAGTAAAAATGTTTTTTCAAAACATAATGTGACAAGCAAAACTGAAGGCAAAACCATCTGAAATGTACTGACTGTTCTCAGCCTCTTGGATGAGCATGGACAGTGGGTGTCTGGGACCTCTGGGTGCTTTGGAGAGATCAAGAGTTTTTTTCCCAAAGCGACTGGAGTTGAAGCTGCACAGTCTACCCTGCCTGTTCCCTATTTTTTTTTTTTTCTAATGTGGTTTGTACTTCTGCATTTTAAAGAAAAAAAACAAATACCTTCTAGTAACAGGTTTATCTTAGGCAGATTTTACAACGTACCTACAGTGTCACTCCAGACAGGCTGCAAGTGGTGTGCATCGAGACATACATATGTCCTGTATGTGTGGAGCCATCTGGAACCATAATCCTGTAAGTTCCACTCACAGTGCTCTGAGAGGGTTTTTAAAACTCTTGCTTTGTTTATCTTTAATGTTTTGTTGTTGGGAGATTGTTCTTCATCTCCAGTAACCTCTTGAGATGTTCATGGATTCCATTCCAGGCTGCCTGCAGCCATGATAGGACACCCTCTTCTGTCCCTAGAGATCTGCAGGGTGGTCAGGAGCACAGTGGTGTTGTGGGGGGGAAGGACTTGGTTGGGCATCACTGATATCAGTGCCTGGTATTGAGAGGGGCATGCTGTGGGCAGGAGGAGAGGACTGTGTCTGAGCTGTCCCAGTGCCCAGTCAGTCCCTGGTGGCTGGTAAATCATGGACCCAACACACAGCTCCCTAAGACTCACACTGCAGAAATACCCATGCAGACCTAATTGGAAAGCTCCTTTAGTGACTCTCTCCTTTTTTAAATACTCTATACTTTATTTGGCTAATTGCTCTGGCAATTGCAAAGTAAATAAAATGTTTCATTAATACATGCCCAAAAGTGTGCAAACATCTTGTCCTGAATTTTTGGAGCTTCTTGGAATTAAGCCACAGAACAAATTAAGCTTGCTGAGAATTTTGTGGCTGAATCTTTTACCACTAATTCCTTTTGATTTTTTTTTGTTGGAGATGGTGTGTTTAAAAAAATTCTCTGTACAAACCAGAATGTTTGGGGCTAAGTATAGAGTTCACCTACCAGCAGCCCAATAAAATTGTTTTGGATGGGTTCCTATAAAACACAGCCGTTATATTCAGTACCCATTAAATATGAATGGACACCTAGTGCTTGGTTTGTGTAGACAATAGAAGAAATGTGGGCTCCTTGAAAGTAATTCACTTGGTAATTTGATATGTTTGCAAAATAGTTCAGACTTTGAGGGACTGCTTCTTACCCTTGTGTTTACTCTGTAACACAATGTCCACCCTCTACAGCCCTCTTCTCAGTACTGGAGGTAACTCCTCTGCTGTAATGCTGAGACTGGGGAAATGTGCAGGCTTGTACCTCTTACTGTGAAGTGAGCAGGAATTTAATGCTTCTGCAAACATCAGTCAGCACTAAAGCACCTTCAGAAGACACCTTGGGGCTGGATTGGCAGCTGGGATGAATTGTCACGCTTGGTTGTAGTCAGGAGATCTGTGAGTAGCTCCAAGAACTCTGAAGTATTTGGATGCTGGGATATTTCAGCTGTGAATAAATGCTGTAAAATGTATAGTAGTGCCAACCCCAATTGTTCTAGGATCATGAGTCAGGCCTCAAAACATCATGAGGATTTGTGGGGGGGGGTTGTGTGTTGTTTTTGTTTGTTTTCTGTTTCTTAAATAATACATTTTGTATTCTCTTTATTTGTTCTGTTTCCTGAGCCTGCAGGGGATATTCTGCTCAATCTCAAAGTTTTCTCTATAGCAGTTAGTGAGCTTGCTGTGTGCTGTAAGCGGAGTCTGAGGTTCTTCCCTAAACACTTGACTTCAAGGCTACCAAGCCCTGAAAAACAGCAAGTATTGCTAGACTGGCTGTAAAATTGTAGGAGTTAGCAACCCTAATTGTTGCTCCAGGAGAAGGCAGCTGAGTAGGGGTGTGAGGATATATTCGATTCAATCAAACCCTCATCTGTTGAGCATCCGTTTCTTGTGAATCATCTGGTTTGACTTTCGGAGAACCTGGTCCTTGGTGCTGGCAAAGGCTCTGGCTTTGAGTGCTGGGGTGGCTTACCTTGTGATGGATGGCTGCAACATTTCCAGGCAGGGTCAGTCTCCTCTAACATCACTGGGGATGGCTCAGCAGGTTGTCCTGAAGTAGCAGGTTTATAGCCGTGGATATTACAGTGAATCGACAACAGTTTTGGTTTCTTGAAGAGGCTGTGCAGTCTTGCACATAAAGTTGGAGCCTTGAGATTTGGCATTTTGGTTTGTTACGACACAACAAAGTATATATCTCTCTCTGTCATATCTGAGTATTCAAGCTCTCTTGGTGACGAGGAAGCAAGACAAAAGCTTGCTCATCAGGTCATTTTAAGACAGATGTAGCTGTGCTGCCTTCAGTGTGGTCGGAGGTGTGTCTACAGCAGGATTCCCTCTTGTATCTTTTGTTCATGAAATAACCCCTTGTGTCCCTAATGTGACTCAAATAGGATGCCTAAATTCTGGCCATTTTTGACTAGTTAGTCTGGGATACAACAAACCTGCAGAGAGCAACAGTTTGAGAAACCTGCACCGGGAAGATGGTTTGGGAGAGTATTTCAGTGCAGAGGAGCACAAGCTGCATTTTGAATTCAATCACATGGCAGTGTGTTATCCTGGAGCATGCATGCTAAACAAACTTCTAGGGAGTTGTATGGGCCCACAATTAAATACCAGCAGGCTATCAGCTCTCCAGCAGAAGCACGGCTGTGCCAGGCAGAACGGGGAGGACACAGACGGTCTGTCCCCAGGGCCCCGGACGGGCGGGAGGCTGCAGCAGCAGCAGCTCGGCCTTGGCAGCGGGCGAGGAGCCGCAGCAGCGCCGGGTGATGCTGCAGAGCCAGATGGGTGAGCCTGTCAGATCAAAGTTGATGTGTACCGAGGGTGGCAGGCTTGGCAGGGCCGCTGGCCGCGGGTCCTCCTCCTCGTGCGCCCTGTCTGCAGCTGAAGTTTGTGGCTGGATTCAATCTGGAGCTTGGAGGAGCAGGTACTGAATAATGCAACCTCCTCTGGAGCCAGAGCCCGTGCCGACTGGAGCAGGAGCAGCCATCATGTGTAGAGCAGAAGGTTTAATGGGTATGATATGGCCCTGGCACTTATTTTTCTCCAAATTTCTAGAACCACAGTCTTCCCTTACCCGTACATCTTTGGGCTTGTTGAAGCAGGGTGGAAAAGCCCAAATACATACGCAGTCAAAGTAGCTGTCTCGGAATAACTATTCCTCATTATCTCTCCATGCGGCCACTCTTATTCAGCAGTAAGAGGTCCTTTGTGTGGTTTAGCTTAATCCGCTTTGGAAACGGATTAAGCTAAATCTCACAAAGGAACTCTTAATGCTGAATAACAGTGTCCACACGGAAAGATAATTCGAAATAGTTGTTCTGCGTTTTTCAATTCACACTTGAACACAAAAACTTTCCCTGTGCAGATGAGCCTACTTGAATAGGAACTGCCTATTTTCTGTCTAAACAAGGTCTGTGGGCTGTGTCCAGGTGCTATAGTAAAGTAAACAGCACGTATTTTTCATTAAAAAGAAAGGAAGGAAACTGGCATTGCTGAGCTCAGGACCATTTTTTGCCAGTTTGCTCAAGCCTAGGATTATTGCTTTTCTCACCAGTTCATGTGGTTTGGGATTAGATTATTCATGGGATGCTTTACTTTCTGGAACGTGTAGACATTTCTACTCCCTCCTGTGAAAGAGTTGGCTTTGCAAGCCACTGCATAAAGAGAAGGAAGGATGCTTTCTGCTCTGCGCCATGGAGATCCGCTTGGTAAGGGGCTGACCCATTTTGGAAAGCCTTTGGGGAGTTAGAAATGTTACAAAGAACAAGAAGTGATGCCTTTGTGAAACAAGTTCCCACCCCTAATCAGTCCCCAAGCAGTATCCTGTGCCTATTTTTACAAAAGGAAGTTAGAAATAGTTGTCAAACAGATTTTGGGTTTGCAGTGGGCTGGTGACAGGGATCTGGTTCCAGGGGAACTTACTTGGAAGCTTTGCTCTTAGCTAACAGATACCTGTGAGTAAAGTCACTGAGCACTTTAGTCAGGTGGGGAAGCACTGCTCACTCATCTGTTTCACCAGTGTGGCCAGAACATCTGCTAAGTAACTTTCCCAAGTTGATTTTGAGAAACTGATGATTTCCACATCCGTATTTTAGAGGCAAGCAAAAAAGCCTGTAGCCCCACAGGAAAGCAAGAAAATCCCCAGTAACTTAAGTAGTTTTTGAAATCTGAACCTAAAATCCGTACATGTATCAGACCTTAGATGAAAGTTACTTTTGGTGTCATTTAGGTCCTTGTGTCAGATGTACCTCACACCTCATGTCTTGGAATTAGTAAGTTTGGGGGAGTTGGACCAGTCCTTCCTCTCCCTTGGCTGGCAGCAGCCATGCACCCAGGCCCCCATCGGTAGGAATGATAGGTGCAGAATGAGGGATAGGCTGGTAGCTGGTCATGGGAATGCATGGTTTGAACACATAGGTTTGTGTGTATACAAGAGAAGGGTGTTTTCTGACTAACCTCCCTGATGGAAGTAAGAAGTAACCAGGTTTTGGGGTTTGGTTTGAGGGTTTTTTTGTTGTTGTTATTTTTCTTCCCCCCCAACCTTATCCCTCTACCTTCTTGGTACGGATTAAGGACCTGATGGTGACCCTGGGCCCTGCAGGCCTGCAGAAAGAGGTGCCATTTCCTAGGAGAGGCAAGTGGTTCTTTAACATGCATTTTTCCTGTTGGCACGACTCAAAGACTTCTCAACTACTATTACTGTGGAAACTAGCTTCCCCTTCCTTTTTGCTTCTTAGGCCTTGATTCAAGAAATCATTAAACATGCGGTGATGTCCATCGGTGTTCAGGACAACACTTAAACATGTGCTCAAAGTGTTGTCTTGTGTAGTGACACTTTTCTGAGTTGGAGTGCTGGAAATGAGCATTTATATGAAATAAAGTCCTTTCCTGAGAGATGGTTGTGGACTCTGCCTGCCTCTCAGCTACTGAAAAGAAAGAGGGAGAGAAGGAATAGTGTGACCTGAACTCTCCTCTCCTGGAGCTTGTCCTTGTGCTGACATATTTCTTCCCAGGGCTGTAGGAGGAGTAGTAGAAGAAAAGTTGTAGAGGGGTTTAGGTCCCTTGATGCTTATCTACCCACTGGGAAATGAACAAAATCTGAACATGGTCTCATTCCCTGTCTGAAAGGATAGTGTTTGGGAAAGGAAAGAAATTAAAAAAAGTTGCCCTAATCTGTTCCTGCAGAGGTCTGCAATGTCAGTATTGAGTGTTGTGGGCATGTGACTGCCCTGTAATAAGGAAATGGTGTTTTATGGAGGAAGGCAGAATGAAGAGACCTGAAAGCCGCCAGACTTTCTTACTGTGCACTTATGGCTCTTGCCAAGCAGCTGCATGGAAGCCATATCATTAGAAAACCCCAAATGTCTGCAGAGAAGTTTTCCCTGGCGGCAGAACTTCTGTCACTGCATGTTGGGCATGTCTACGTGGTTAATTAATATTAAGCAAGTAAGAGTTTGAATTGCTAAAGCCATAACTGCTCCACGTTGACTCCTCATGTCAATGCTTTTCAGGCAGGTCCAGCTCTTGCAGGGAAGTCGTTTACTGGACATGAAATAACCTGCTCCTTATTAAAGGGCTCTGATGGCCAGGACAGGTTACTTTGGGATAAGCTCCGGTGTGGATCTGAGGCAATGCTGGTTGCTCCACAACTGTTGCCCAAGGGGTAAATGTAAGGCAGCAGCTGCCATTTGGACTGAAGGTGTCCAGCATGTGGCTGGGCAGTTACAGAGGTGCTGTAAGGCCTTGCTGGGCTCACCCTGCAGTGACTTGTTCTGCTCCTCATGCCTGGGGCACGTCCAGGGAGCGTCCACTCACACCGGAGATGGACTGTTAAACCCCATTCCTGCTTGGACACCTCAGGTCACTGTGCTGAGGAATCTGTGGGGTGAGTAAACAGTGAGAAAGTGTGAGGGAGCAGTCCCAGCACTGGTGGGAGAGGACAACAACCAAAGAGCTCGTGCTGAGTTCTTGTCTGGCCAACTCAAGCTGCTCCACGCCCGGGTGCCCAGCTGGGCTTTTTACTCCTGAATTTAAGCATCAGCCTGCTCCTGTTTGCTGGCGGTTGTATTGGGGGCCTTAGTCTGGGGTTGGAAAATTAGGTACCCTACCCTTCCCAAGTGCATTCGAGCATGACAGTGGCTTCTTCCTGTGGACACAGTTTCACTGATGTGACTGTGTAATGAGCAGGTGAAAGCGCTTGGTGCAAATTAAAGATAATGTCATCATCATTTTATTGTTACCTGTATTTAGGAAGATCTAGCAGGCAAGGAGCTGTCAGAAAAGCAGATTGTTGTCACTGCCTCAGATTGCCCAAGTCCAGGGGAGATGGGCCTGTGCAGTGCACGGCACAGCAGTGGCTGGGTTGCTGTACGTGTGTGGTGTGACGGGCACCGTATGCTCACGTCCCTTTCCCAGAAAGGTAACGTGTTCTGCATATCAGATCATGGCAAAGCTGGAAGCGATGTACAGCTCCCCTGAGTCTGAGTTCACAGTCCAGACTGGTAGGCTAGCCTGTCTTTGACATGCATATTTAATGCTGTAGTTGTCTTTGCATATTTTGCTGGAGGGGACTAAAGGCAAAAAAAAAAAAAAAAAAAAAAAGAAGCCACGGTTGCTCACCTGTCGTTCAGCACAGGTGAGCTTTGCACTTTTTCCCTTGGACATCTGTGAGACATTTAAAAGAGCATCATGGGTTCCTGACATCAAAGAGTTAATAGCAGTGAGTGGGTACAATAGCTCATTAGGACTTAAACGTGGGCTGAAAACTCAGAAATCTTGATAATTTTGGTCTATAAGGACACTGAACTTTCAACCCTAGTTCAGCAATAATAAATGCCTGTTAAGTAAGGCTTCCTTTTATGAAGAGAGGGTGGATGGATGCATTTCAATGGGTTTTAAAAGTATTGCTACTCGTTTCAGCGTCTGCTGGCCGAATGCATCCGGGCATGGGAAGGCATTTCAAGATCTGCACAAAAAGCACTTTGAAGTATATATAACCTTTGTGAGCATCTTAGCTAAACCTGACTGCAGTTGGAAGCAGCACTTTATCTATTTATCTACTTATTTATTTATTTATTTATTTAGGAAGTATTTTTCTTTCAAAGTTGCTTAAAAAAGAAAGAAACACAAAAACAAAAAAACAAACCAAAAATAAACCTGTGAGCAATTAAATGAAAATGCAGTTTTGAAACTTTGGCCCAAAGTGAAAGGTGACGGTGTACGTTTGCTTTTCACGTGGATGTTTTCATAACCAAATATATCAGTGCTGATTTTTGAAATCAGGGAAGGTGAAGCTGTGCTTTGGGATAGAGCTCAGGGAGCTGCTCAGGCTGACAGCCCTGCCACCCTGGAGAAGAGGGGCTTGGGAATGTAGCCATCCTCCAGCCCATGCTGGCTGTGCCCACAGGAATCCCACCGAGGAGATGAAAAATCTTTTAACAGCCCATTTGTTCACCTGTAGAAGGTTCCATTATGGAGGACTAAGATCCGAAACAAACCTCAGAGTGGCTGCAAGTCACCACTTCATAAGTTGCAATCTTCCTTGCCTGGAGTTCGCAGGTCTTGGTTCAG
This sequence comes from Chamaea fasciata, assembly GCF_029207755.1. Classification (NCBI taxonomy): domain Eukaryota; kingdom Metazoa; phylum Chordata; class Aves; order Passeriformes; family Sylviidae; genus Chamaea; species Chamaea fasciata. Next base: position 8,714,057 of record NW_027094094.1, on the reverse strand, counting down.
ACAGGCTTCTGCTGAGGTCCTCCAGGAGAGTTGAAGTTGTGTGTGTGTGTGTGTGTGTGTGTGTTTTACCTCGCCTCTCGGAGAGCACGAGGGAGACCTCCGTGAAGAGAGTGACAGGGTTTGATATAAACCAGCAGGACTGCATTGCTGCCATTATTCGACAGTAAACCCTTTCACAATGCCATATGCTGTGCATTCCAGCGCAGCAGCCGAGGGTGTGATATAGTTAAAGCACACTCGGCAAACAGGAAACGCTGGTGACCGCTGTGTGTGCTTTTCATGGAGATAAAGTATTGAGAGCGTAACGAAGGGGGAAAAAAAAAAAAAAGAAATGCTGGGAATGGGGGGAGAGGACGGCAGGGGTGAAGGAGAGGGATGTATTTTGGGCCTGACGCTCTGGTCATTATGAAAACACAGGCAGGAAATGCAGCCGCGAAGCAGCCGAGAAAACACCGCTTTGCTCCAAGATGTTTGTTTTACTCCATTACATGTATTTTTTCTAGTTTGCTGCTGAGTAGTGAGAGTGGGTGTGTGTGGTTTGGTTTTTTTCAGGCTGTTTTTATTTTTTTAAATTTTTTTGTTTGTTTTATTTTGTTTCTTTTAATTAACTTTATTTTATTTTTAAAGTTCCTGCCACTCTAGCTTAGTATCCAACACCCTTCCCCTCTACCCTACCCTGGTTAATAATGAAAGGCTATTTTAAGGGACTGGAGTTCAGTAACACATATTTCATACTCCAGGAAAAGGCAGACATCGGTGTTTAACCTAAGCACAGTTATTTTCCTGGGCAATGGCCCTGCAAAAGGCATTGCAAAGCCTCCTCAGAGTTAGGAAGTCGCTATTGCAGGGCAGGGAGGAAGGCAGGGGGATGGGACCAACAGGTCCTCGTATGGGGAGGGCTCTGAATCATAAACACACCATAGCTTTAATAAAATAAATTAAGTGGAGCCTTTTCAGACGAGGGCAGACTGTATTGGGGCAAGCCAGGCTTTTAACGTTGGGAGTGAAAATTGACAGGCTGAGAACTGGGACATAAACAAAAATGTCAGGCCCTGGGAGTCTTGTTCACTGGACAATGTCTCAATTGTTTCAGTGATTTTTCGCAGGCAGCAGGGGATAGTGGGAGATTTAACTCTTCACTGGCCATGTAGGAGCTGGAGGTGCTCACAGAGTGAAGAAGTGGCAGAAAAGAGCATTTTTCTTTGGAAATGATTTAGCATGTCAGTGGGTGATAAGGGAAGGTCACACTGTTCTCTGCATACTTGTCTGCTGTTAAAGTTGGGCTTTACACTTCCTTAATTTTATTTAGGTTTTGCTCCTTGCTTGGAAAAGCATGTTTTGGGGTTTTTTTCCCTCCTAATTTTTTTTGGTTTTTATCAGGAAAAATGAGATCATGGGGCAGACCAGTAGATATATAAGAAGAAAGGAAAGTGTGTGTGTGTTACGTTTCTTTTTTAAAAAAAATACTTCTTCATTAAATGGCTGACAGGCAAGCTTGGTATTTTAAGGCTATCTAGGTTATTTGGATCAGGCTGAAATGTGAGATAGGGAATGCCCTTTATTTTATTAACTGCCTTACTGTTTTGCTTAAGTCTCAAAATAAAAAGCCATCTTCAAAGAAGGCGGAGGAGAGGCGAGGAGCTTAGTTGTCTCATCATACTTTTGCTTTATTTATTATAAAAACAAACATTGAAACCTGTTGCATACCAGCCTGGCATGGGCAAGGTCCAGAAAGCTGTAACTGGTAGTTCTTTACTCATCAGATTTTGAATGTGTGTTTTGTTGTGGGCAAGGGGGAGGAGGGCAAGACGCAGACTGAAGTTGCTTCTTCAGGGTGCAAAAGCTGTTGAGGTTTATTTGCAGAAAGATAAACCTCTTTTAATAAAATGTGGGGCTTGTCTCAGTTGAGTGAAGTTGAAACATTTTGCAGGCTGGAAGCCAACTCACTTGGTGTGCAGCAGCCCGGTATTAAAGGTCTGGGATGTGCTGAGGTTGCTTTAACTTAATTTATGGAATAATAATGTATCCCATTTTTTTTATCCATGCATCCTCTGGCTGCTTTGTGTTCAGATGCATGTTTGCAGCCCCGCACTTTCTCCTGCTTTCACATTTGTCCTTCTCCAGCGCCTGCCTGCAGCTGGTGGGCAGGCAGGAGGCCGGGAGCAGCCCAGGGCTCTCCGCTGCCTTCCTGCCAGGCAGGAAATTGCCTGCTCCATGACTGCTGCACACAGTAGTGCAGCGGAACTTGTGCTCATGGGCAGGCTGCTCCCCAAATTCCTGCTTGGGAGATACAGTCTCCTGTGTGATAAGGATGGGAAAGTAAGCTCGTGTTCTCCAGATGTTTCTGTGTCTGGTTCGCATGGATGGGAGAGAGAGAGAGAAGAGGGTGAAAACAATGGCACTGTCCTACTGAAACAGGCTGTCTCCAAAGGCCAGAGCAGGGAGAGTAAGCTGCTGTCCCTCAGTCTGGCCAGGACTGGAGAGAGTGGGCACTAAAAACATGTGCTAGAGCTTCTCTGGAAAATCTGGCTCCATATGTGTTTTGAAGTGATACTGGTTTCAAAGATTTAGAAAACAAAAGTTTTTGACATGTTGGAGCAGTTGCTTCCCTGAGTAAGTATCCTGAGTGGGGCTGGATTTAATAATTTATGAATAATCACTCGTGCAGCAAAATGAACTGCTCTTCCTGTTAGTGAAGGATCACTGCAGAGATCGTGATTTTTTGTGGAACTTTGTTTGTTACTCATGCACGAGTCTCAGCGTTTTGTCTTGGAGATGATCCACAAGCAGTTCCTGAGCTGGCTGATGTTGGGGCTCCTCTGAGCAGAGATGAGGAACATGTGATACATTTCCGTCCCCTGGGTTGAGCAGTGAGTGATACTCTTTAATTAATAAAAGTTTATTTTCCATGAAGATTCTCCAGTACTTGCATAAATTCACCGTCTTGGCAAGAGTCCTTACCACTGAATTCATTTGCTGGTGTAGTCACAGAAAGCAGTTAGCTTTGTCATTTAATGAATTTCTCCTTTTTTGCTACAGAGCACAGTGTAATGCTGATCTAGCTCGCGTTGCCCTGGTTTTGTATGTTAGAAACACAGAAGTAAAGAAGTCAGTAGTTTGAAGCATTTTGTTAGGAGTATTTTGAAATTTCCACCCCTTTCTAGTCATGAAGAACAGTCAACTTTGATTTGTAAATAAACTTATTACTGATAATAACAGCCTACAAGAGATCTCTGCTTCTCTGCTCCTCCCCATCTCCTAGAGAGACATCACTGCTGTTCCAGGTGAAACAATGCTATTTTTAGTGCCATTGCAGAACATGTTCCCAAGATGTCTGCTATGCAGCTGGACAGCCCATCTATGTGTCTATTTAGTTGCCACAATAGTTTTCAGGGCTACCTTTTCCTAGACATCCCAGTTAGCAAATAGTTAATTCTCTAGTTTAGAGGAACTGGTAGGTTAGATGGGACTCCGAGGAGAAAATGCTCTTTGTAGCTATGTGTGGTGTCTGTAACCCTTCAAGGCATGCTCAAGGCAGCTCAATTGTCCAGAATGAACAGCATCTTTAACCTTTGCTTGTGTTATTAAGGTTTTGGTGAGGTGTAATCAGGTCATCTGCTCCACTTTGTCTCCCACCCTTGTTCTAAGACGTGCCTGGACGAGCCCATGGAGCGTGGGCATCGTGTGCTCTCATGTCCCTTCACCTCGCAGGACCTCAATCCTGCTTGTGGAGTTTGGGAAACTAGCAAAGCAAGAAATGGGCTGAGTTACACTTCGTAAGAGCTGGATGTTGTTTGCTTGCCTTCTGGAATGAGCACGTGCCGGGTGGTGTAAGGGTTTGGATACTTCTTGTTGCCGTGCTTCTCCTGTGAATATTGACTCAGCCTGGTGAGATCCAGGTATGGTGGTGGTTCAGTGAAGGGCTCAGAGAAGCACTCCTGCTGTTCTGGTTGGGTGTTTGGAGGTGTGATTGAGAGCTGCCACAAATTTGAGATAAGGCCACTGGAGCAGGGAGCAATCCCTTCCCTGTGCTGTCAGCAGGAGAACTCTACCTCTCTGAGGGGTGAATGACTCCTGCATGGCTCTGCACCCCTGGTGCCCTTGCACTGGGAACCTCCTGTATTGGATACTGCTCCTGCCTCTGTGAGGAGGAAGGAAAGGACTTTTAAATTCCCTTTTTGCTGCTTGAACATCGTCCCAGTGAAATCTCAGGGTAAACATGGACATTAAGTTTGTCTGGAGTCTTCCCTGCAGGCGACTTCTCGCCAGCATCTGCTGCACCCACATGTTGAGGTGATGGTGGAAGTTCTGGATAATGGTACTTTGCACTTCCATAGCACTTCACATTTCCAAAGTGCTATAAAAACCCCGGGCTCCCCATCAGTCCCTGGAGGAAGAGGTAGCTCGGCATTATTACCCTCAATTAATGGCAGAAGAGCTGAAATGTGGAAAGGTTAAGTGGTTTGCCCAAGCCCACACAACAAGTCAGTGTCAGATCTCAGATTAGACTTGGAGTTTTCTGGCACTTGCTGTCATTGTGCAATCAGCTGGAGTGCGTTGCCCTCATGAGATGCTCCTTGTCAAGCATGGAAACTTGGTGTGAAGCCTTTCGAAATGTGCAGAGACCCTGCTTTGGAGACAATGCTGCTTCTTCTGTTTATATTGTAACGTGTACTTAGATGATGTTTTACAGATCCTTCCAAGAGGCAAAAAAATTGCCTTCAGTGGAGAAAAGTTCAGACTAAAATACTGTTCAGCTTGTGGTGGCATCCCATTGTGCTGGGCAGGCTGTGAAGGGCTGTGTAACCTGGCCTGAGAAGCACTCAGGTGAAGCAAAGAAGTTCTTCAGTACCAGCAACTTTTTGCAGCTTTTAGGGAGAGAAGGTACAGCAAGAGGCTCCTGTCTGTGCGAAACAATGTCCCTTCTACACACGGGATTGCTCTTGAGGAGCTACTTGGTGTGTGAGGATGCTTTTGTTGGAGAATGAGTGCCTCTTCCTAGCACAGAGTAATTTGCTTTCAAAGTAGATTAAACTAAACTGGGAGGATGCTGTTAATCTGAAGCTGTGGGTTCTGCATCTGTATTTGATCTGGAGCAGATACTCTCATTTAAAATTGCATTTGTGTATTCTAGATTGATTTATCTTTTTCATATGGAGACAAGGCCTCATCTCTCAAACCACAATTTGGCTGAGATACTGAAATTACCAGGTTATTCAATGGGGGTGTCAGGCGACTCTTTTCTTCTGCTAGGTGATGCAGATTTTCAGAGGGATCGTTTCCAGTACTCCCCGATGATGGGTTTGAACGGGCAATATCTGAACCATCTCCCTCGGTGCCCAGCAGTGAAACTGGCTGTGGCTATGCACAGATCTGCCCGTCTAAAAGAAGTGAATGAAACTGGGCTGGAGGAGCATACCGGGCCGCTGTTGGGGTTCCAGAGGAGGCTGTCAGTGTGGTGTCCATGTCTCCCAAAAAGCAGAGCCAGAGGGTGGCTGGGTGCAGGCTGGGTGGCTGTGGGGTGGGACGGGGAGCGCCGGTGCGTCAGTGGGAAACCACAGGGCGTGGTGCGGGGCCAGCACCCGGGGAGCTGCAGGGACAATGAGTCTGTGGTAGGCAGTCACTGATACCAGAGAGCCCCAGCTAATCTTGATTTTGTGTGGCGTGGTCTGTTTGGATTAAAATACAAGGGTCGGGCCTTGTTTTTTCTTTTTGGGTTTGTTTTTTTTTTCTTTTATTGCCACCACCTAGTCTGGGGTCTCAGAGCTCATCACTTAATATCTTCATTCCACTGAGGAAGCAGGAATAGCCTCCCCACACAGACACTTTAAGATGGAATTAGCATTCGTAGGCCAATTTCTGAACTTTACACCAAGCCCTTATGCCCAGTTGAGTCACTGCATTTGTTTTGCAGGCTTTTAATTTTCCATTTCAGTGGTGGAAATATGCCTCTTCTGGGCTGGCCCAGGTGACACATCCTCTGCAAATACCTTACTGCAGTGCTGGGGACCCCGGCAGCCCAGCTGGTGAACTCCAAGATAGCATTTTGATCCCAAACCCACCTGAATGGTGGTTTTGACAGTGCCACCTCTTTGCTGAACCCAGATCATAAGGCTGAAGATGGATCGTGTGTTCTTTTCTGGGACCTCCCCCCACCTTGCCCTGTGCCTTGTTGGTGTGGCACTGTACGGGACAAAGGCATTGTGCATTATCACATGGCACATTCAGCATTCACGGGTGACAGCCAGATATGTACCTCTGTGCTCTGAACTCTTACACCGTGGTGGAGGATGTCATGCTGTGTCCAGAGATGTTTCCCCTCCCCCCACTGCCTACATGCCAAAATAAATATCTGATATGAAAGTCAAGGTACAGAAGCCAGCTGGATTGTACAAAAGGTCCTGTCTCCTTTCTGCTGTTGTTGTTGTTGTTATTTTTTTAATATAATTTTCCTGATGGGTTGAGTGACTGTCTACAGTAGAATAAAGGGATGGAGAAGATATTTTGGCATTTCTTTGAGCAGTAGCGTGTTCCTTCTTTGAAATCTGGGAAAATTTTTTTTGTGTTTGCTTTGGATTTTTTGTTTATCTGCTCATTTGGGCTTTATATTTCCCCCCCTGTCGACCGCCCCCCTTCCCCCTCCCCCTGCCTTCCTTTCAGAAATGGAGGAGAGGAGAAATTGTGTGCATGTGTGTGTGGTGCCCTGCCAAGCAGAGAAACTAAACAGACAGCCTCTATTGCTTTTGCTCTCACATCTCTAACTTAATTATGGGGGAGGCAAGGGGTGTGTTGTGTTTAATGTACTCCATGCTTCCAAAACTCTGCACTCTCACATGCTAGGGGCTGACCACTGGCACGGGCTTTCATTAATATTTTTCTTCACCCTGCCCTTCTGAATCGCTACTTTTGCTTTGGGGGCTTCTTTGTAACAAAATTCTTTTATTTTTATTTTTATAATTGCTCCTGGATCTACAGAAGCGCATGTCGAAAATCATCTCAATGTCACCAGTCTTTAGTTCAACAAGAACGCTATAGAAACGAAAGGTTCTGTCATCCATCAGATTTTCTGTTCCATTTGTTGAAGATGAAAGGAGAGCGAATTTAGTGCTCACTTTCTTCTCCTTCTGACAGTTATTGATCCTCCCTGGAACTCTGCAATTCACGCTCAGAGCCAGCCCTGACACGGGGAATCCCCAATTTATTATGTGTGTGCTCACTAGCACCACGTTAGTGCGGCAGATTTCCTCCTTCTTTCAAAACCATCCCTTAATTCTCAGCTGCACCTTGTGAGCTGGGATTCTCCTCCTTCTTCTTGCCTGTTTTGCCTTGCAGGACTTTTAGTCTGGAGGCTGTTAATGTTTGAGGAACAACTGCTCTAGCACATGTTTGTGTGTAAGTAGTTTCAGAGGCTTTCTTGGTTTGTACAAAATAGGAAAAGACTGAATCCTTTTCTTTGAGACAATGGGGTATAGGAGGGAGAGAGCCTGCAGCCTGCTGGTATTTAGTTGAATTTTATGGTCATTAAAAATGCAAGATTTTTGGTTTAGAGACAACCCCTTGGTTAAAATCAAAATTGAGGAGTAAGTGTGCTTATTTGACGGCTTCCATCACTGGAAATAGAACTGCAACAACATGAAAGGAACACCTATAATGGTGGGAAGTATCATGGTCTTCTGTGTCTATTCTCCCCATGGCCTTTAACTGAAGGTATGTCTGGGTAGATGGGAGCAGAGACTCAGGGATTTCCTCCAGTGCTTCCAGAGCTGACCAAATGCAAACCCAACACATCATGTTGCAGACTGGAGCTGACTTTAGCCTTGCTGGCATGGTGCATGGCCCCAGGTGATGTCCTGGACCGTGCTCTGCTGCATGGATGTGTCCTGTGTGTGTGATGCCCAGCAGGGCATGGGGGCTCCAGGCTTCTAAATATAGATTTGTAATGCTTTGTTCTCTTTCAGCATCTCCTGTGCCTCAGCATGGTACCTCCTCTTCTGTGACTGAGGATGGTGAAGTCTTACACACAAATTTTGTAAAGCTTCTACTTCTTTGATGTCACTGAGAGCCTTTTAGTGTACGTGCAGTGAAGGTGTAATATCTTGGTTATTTGCTGCCGGGGAATAACAAACTCCATGGCTCTGCCTTTTGTTTGTGTAAATGTTCATGAAGCCCTCTGTCCCCTGTGACCAGACAGGGATGTGTGTGTCACTTGTGTTGTTCTGGTCCTCTTTTTTTCTCCAGGCTACTTTGTTCATGTGGTTTACGTGACCCTTGGCCAACAAAACATATTTCCAACCAAAATCTTACAGAACAGAGAGGACAAGCCCCTTCTAAAGAGGCAAGACCTACCTTGGGTCAAGGTGTACCAGCTTTGGGCTCAGCCTGGGGAGGGCAGCTGGACTGGCCATGCAGAGCTGATGGTAATCAGGCCTCCCCAGCTGCTTGCAGGCTTTGCGGGAGTTTGGCGGGCCCTTAAAATAGGGAGTTTCACATCTGCTGTTGTTTATCCTTTTTGCTGCAGGCAACGCTGAAAACTTAATAAATTGCATGAAACCTAAGGAAACATGAATATAAGAGTATTAGATAAATTACAGAAGCTTACCTACCTGTAACATTTTTTATAACGTGAATGGGACGTGTGTATTATTTCATTTATAGAAAGTACACCATGTCTCAGCCTCTCACTGAGGCTCTCTTGTTTTAGCATTCTTCTGTTCTTGCTACTTCTGCTCCTCAGCTTCCACCTCTAGCGCTTCCCAGATTTTAACATCATTTTTTGGTGGCAGGCGTTTAACACACCAGCGCTCTGAAGATGGGATGATGGTTTTTCGAAGGATATTTATGAAGCGGTTTTTAAGTATTTTGGAGGCTCATGTCTGAAGGAACAGATGAAAGAAAAATCCTTGTAATGCTGGTAGCATATGCACGCTGTACAAAGACTGTCTCAAATATGTGCCTGTATTTGCTCTAATATTCTCACCATTTTTTCAGCCCAAGTCTCCTGGCAGGGGCAGGGATGAAAGGGGAATTGCAAGAGAGAAACAATAAACTTTTAAAACAGACACCTTAGAGATGCTGTAACTTCAAATATTTGCAGTTCCTTTGTTAAAGAACTGGCATTGCACATTAACCTTAATGTAAGTGTAATATAGCATGTATCTAAGGCAGAACTGAAGAGTATGAATTTCTGCAGCTAATGGTTTTTGAATAAATTCAATACAATTGTCTGGCAGTTATTAGCAGAATGTGTGAATCGGGGACTATGCAACACTGTATACTTTAAAGACCTTGAACTATTTCTACCAGTTAAGAGCTGTTAGACAGAATCTGCTGAAAATTAGCTTCATTCAGTTATCATACAATATAGTGAGCTGTTCTGGCAAAAAGCATTCTCTGCTAGCATTGAGTCAAAATAAATTCTTCTGTTCTGTCCTGAATTGCAGATAGTATCTGACTGAGGTCAGATAACCTGGCTGCCGAACATGCACGCGCGGACGTGCCACCCGTATGTGCGTGTAAGGAGATCTGTGCCTGGATGTAAATATTGCCCTATAACTTTGCCTTGCTCTCGTGCCCACTCTGGGCAGGTCACAGGCACCCTTGGCTTTCACCAGGCACTGGCTGACCCTGCGCAACTATGTGTTCCCTGCTCCAAAACATTAGTAACGCTGCGTTAGATTTGGCTTAATTTGGGCTTGCACAAAAATAGCCAGTGCCTGTATTATGCAGAATGTCAAGCCGAATATTTGTGATGGCTTTTCCTCGCCTTATTACGGATCCTCTGGGCCTGATGGCAGGAAAGCATGAGAGAGGATGAGAAGGAACACAAAGGACCAGTGGAGTTTGGCCTCCCGTGTGCTGAGCCTCACAGTTCAGTGCAAGCCAATGCAGAATTACGTTGCTCACTCTGGTGTGGCATCTAGGCTAATTTGTCTCGCTAATTACGCCGGGTGTAGGAGTATGTTGATGCCATTAAGAGTGTCCATGACCCAAGCTGGTCTCCCTACCTGAGCTTTATGGTGCCTCACGAGTGTCTGAGCTTTCCTGGAGCTGCTGGCTCTACTGGCAGAGTGTAAAGGCCCTTGTGGACTAGGGCGGTAATACTCAGTCAGTGCTGTCAGTTAACTTACGTGGGCAATACACATGCTATATAATTATTTTTGGAGAAGATAGGCGAGTTATTTGTCAATGTTTGCTAATAGCAAGTGTGTGTAAGACTGGCTCGTTACCTGATTCCTTACAGTCAACAGAGAGCACCCAGGTCTTCACGGCGGCTTTGTGAGCTGTATTTAAAGATGTTCTCATGGATAAAGCATGAGAAGTGATGATTTAAGTTACACCTCAGGATGCAGGGCTAAAGGGATGGAAGAGTGACCAGTGCCTGAGGAGGAATGGAGTTACGAATGATTTTCTGGTTTATACTGAAAATTCATGCCAAGTGAAATGGAGGGGAGCAAACTGGATTCAACCATGATTAATCCTGTGGGGTGCACAAGGACTAGGGAGAGACTGAATGAAATAAAGTATGGGGATTCTTAGCTAACTCCTTAAGCTAGGGGTAACTTCTTAAGGAAAGCCAAGAAATTGGATCCTTTCTTTTTCCTTCATATCTGTCCCAAATTGGAGAAGAGTCACCACTCCTGTGAAAGCAGACACCATACACTGAAGAGGCAGCAGTCAGCTCAAGCTTGTTGGCAGGAGTGGTGGGAATGCAAATGTCAGTGCATGATTTGAAAAATCTGGTACTCTTGCAGGGAAGGGGCTTTCTACCACAAAACCAGCTCTTCCATTTTCCAGTAGGGTCTGTAGACAATGGATCCTGCAATCCCACATGGTCTCTGGTGTATTACAAGGTTTCATTTTTGTGGTCATCTCTAATTTGCCATGCAGACTGCTAGAGGAAAGAGTTTTGGTTCTGGCCTCAAAGTGTTTAAAATGAAATTGGTAAAACCCTTGTGGTAAGTGTAGTCCCAGAGTTTTGCAGGAGTTGAACTTCCATTGGTGTCTGATGCCTTTGCTGTGTGTAGCTACCAAAGGGCCTGTCTCTAAGGGATCATCAATATGGAACTCTGCACGCATTTGCTGTACCCCCCAGGTCTTTTCACAGAGTGTGTGAGTTTCAATATAAAAATCTAGGATAGATTCCCTGAAGGAACTGGAATTACTGGTGTTGCAAAGCCCTTATTAGGAAATTGGAAAGATACACTGATGAGTATGCCTGTTTAAAATCAGATAGTACAACAGTTCCCACCGTTATTCTCCTTTGGAGGGATTGTTTGTTAACTAAGTTGGTATTTCAAATTAGAATGAAAATGGAAAAGAACAGTAAGCAAATTATTTTGTTAAGTTTGGGTATTTGTAATATTTAGAAAAACAATAATTGGATAACTCCTCTTCAACCCAGTACCAGTGCATTAGTAGACACTGGGGTCAAGTTGTCTATTACTAGTTTCATGCTCCTTCAGTGAATCTGTGTTTAACTCTTCTTCACATGTCCTAGCAGATCTCTATTTAATGTGTTCTCAGGGTAGCCATGCATAGAATCACAGTCTAGTTTTCTTATCAGGAGATTGTAGTACTAACAAACCCATATTGTGCTGCTTGCATGTGGAACCTCACCATTTGGGGTCAATGAGGAGTCCTGCCCATGAGTATGGACTGATCATTCTTACATGGGAACATTAAATAACTTTTGTTTACATAAAAGGACTAAGATTTGTGAAAATGCTGGTTGGAACTAAATGTTTTAATGTCCATAATTATAGTGTGCTGTGTTCGGTCTGACACTGCTCTAACAGAACACAAGCCCTTGCATGGACCGTAAGTCTTGTTAAATTTTTCACAAAGTACTTTAACTTCTGGGGGGTTGTACCATTCATTTTCAAGTTTAGGAAGAATGGTTAAATGGCACAAATAGTACAAGTCCCATTTTGTATCCTGTGGCAGTTATTCCTTTACTCTCATTTCTGTTCTAAGCCGGTGTGAGATACTGGTGTTCTGGTGGATCTGATGTTTTTACACCCTCATGACTGTGGATTGTGGTGGAATCTCTGGTGTGTTGCCAGCTTGCTGCTTCATTGCAAACCAGTTAATAGCATGGAAGGTGGAGATTCTGTCTTAGCTGGGGGGTGGTCAGGTTGTGAGTAACATTATCTCCAGTGTCTGCAGTGCCATATTCCCCTAATAGGCAAGACCTTCTTGCAGCATGGCCTAGGGAACTTTGGAAAGCATCTTGGATGGAAGTGCCAGACAGTCGTTTTGCTCTTGTTAGCAGCTTTTATCCAGAAGCTTTAATAACATCACTGCAAAGTGTTGTTTAACAGCTGGCTTCTTTTGACAACTGTGGCTCCATTGGTAATGAAGGAGCTTATTTTAACAAAGTGCTGTAAAGAAATCCAGGGGTGAGGGTGGGTATGGGTAAATTGCTTTAATACAACTTTTGTTTAATGGAGGCTGAGTTTGTACAACGGATGGATTAGCAGATGAGATTCCCCCGTCATTTCTTCTGTAATTCTTTGAAGAGGGTCTTTACTCTGTCTATCCAAAAAAAAAAAAAAAAAAAAAAAAAAAAAAAAAAAAAAAAAAAAAAAATCCCTTCTCCTCTCTGTAAGTTTTGCACACTAATGACAGAGATGAGTAAAGAAAAATAGCCCATCCAGCTGCAGGCTTTCTAACACAGCCATTAGGTTTCAAGCAAGCCAATGTTGGAGAGAAAAAAGTGCTCTCCAGCAATTGTAATTAAGGGAAGAGCATCAAATACCTGTAGCAATATGTCAGTATTTTGAAATAACATTGCATCATGTTTTACCTGAAACTTCATTAATGATAGCATAGATGGCCTCTTTATCTTGCCAGCATCTGCCCTATTACTGATTGAGACTAAGGGCCAGGCATGTGGAGTAATTCTGTTGAAATAGTTGTTTTTGTGTTTTATGCAACTGACAACCAAATCTGGCCTCTGGAATTTACAGTCAACCAAGCAAATGAGCTTTGAGCTCTCTGTGGGGTTTGTTCTCCTTTATTGCAACAAAGGCAATCTGCTAAAGGCAGCCTGCAGTAACAGTGCCTCACGTTCAGCTGAGTATCCATCAGTAGCAAAACATCTCTTCATGCTCTGGCTCAGGGTCACACTTCACCTGTGTTTGTTGCTCAGCAATGGAGGGAAATGAGACTCCAGGCCAGGGGCCTCCAGCTTGTCATCTGTTGACTTGTGACCATGGGTGGCCTGTCCCTAAGCAAGTTGTAATAGGGGATGTAAAGATAATTACAGAAAAGCCTGGTTTTGGTGGGCTGTTCTTCTCCCTGTCTTCCATCAGAAAACAGAAAAAAGTTGAAAGTGTCTGCTGTGTGTCCCTGCTGCTTGTAATGGGAGCTGCATTTGAATGCTAGGATTGGTGTCTCTCAAACTCAGTTGTCCTGCAGATGCAGGTGACAAAATTTCCACCAAATATCCACCTCTCCCGAGCAGAAAAGAGGGCCAAGGCAAAGGATGCTTCACTCCAGGGTGATGTCGACGTGAGCTGTTTTATCTGCCAGTGCCCTATGGCTTCTGAAATATTGAAAGTAACCAAGGAGAACTGATGCATCCTGAAAAATCCTGAGCAATCACAGAAGCACATTTTTATAATTGCCAGAAAATGAAGGGTGCTGGAGCCCCCCGACAAGATTCACATGGGAGGCAGCAGCTCTGCTGGGTGGTAACCAGCCCTCTCTGCTGTTTGATACCAGCTAGGGAAATCCTTCTGGTGGCATTAGTTGTTGATTCCAACCCATTTTTCCTTGGTCGTACGCACTGAGCTGCTGCCTGACCAGTGATGTTGCAGCACTTCACTGCCTGAGTCATGGATGTGTTTGATGCAAATTTTGAGGGTGGCAGACAGCCCATTGTTTAAAGAAACAGTTTCCTCCCTCACACAGCCACCTGGAACAAGCTCCTGTGAGACTTGATCTTATCGGCCTCAGCTTTTCTTTTGTTAGCCCCGTGTTGTGTTCTTACTAGGTGTTCCACTGGGTTTTTCAGAAGAACTTGATCTGTGCAGGTTGCGGGACAAAAAAGTCACCATTTTCTGCACGGCCTGTCCACAGCTGAAACAAATGAAAAAAAATAAGACTGATCAGCAGTAGTGGGGCTGCCTCTGACAAGTTGACTGGACACAAGGCAAGAAATAAAGTGCATAGTGTTGGAGCAAAACGTGCGTTTTGCATTTGGTTTATGTGTTGTGCTTAGCTCATCAATTTCTATGTACCTATTATCTTCGTTAAACTTGTATCTTCCCCTCTCACTATAAATAAGTGCTCAAGAAGCATGAAGTCCTCTATTTTCTCCTCCTGCAGGGAATATTCATTTTAGCTCATGCTCTCAGCTCTCCTTCCCTTTCCAATAGTCATTTCTGCTTTCTGCAGTTGAGGCTGTCGCTGTGTCTTGCTGTTCTGCCAGCCCTCCTGACTCTCTCTCTCTGTGCTTTTCCTGAGTTGTTCTCAGTAGGACCTGTGGGAAGATAGCCTGGGCTGGGCCAAACTATTCTACTCCTCCCCTTGCTCCCAGATTATCTCATCTATCTCATTTAGGGGTTTCTTTTTAAGCATTTCGGAGTATATAATTTAAAATACTTTAAAATGTTAATGACTGGACAGTGTTCAGAGAGGGGCAGCAAAACCAGGGTCTCTGGAGTACCAGGTGTGGGCTGTCCTGGTGCTGTTCCTGTCTGGCACTGTCTCACTCTGAAGAGGGACATGGGCTATTAGTATTTATAAACCCCCGGTTTCTTACTCAAACAAGAAATAGGTGTTCTAATATTTTTGAGATCTCAGAGATAATAATTTTCTGCTGCTGAATAGAAGCAGCGATTTCCTTTATAATTTTGGCTCTAAACCCCATTCAGATAACGGTGTTCCCAAAATACTTGAATCCAAGCTATCCTAGCCCCAAGCTTTGGGATACCCATGTGGATGTACTGTACGATACCTAACGTGTGCTTAGCTGTGAATTTTAGCCATATGATGGTGTTCTTAGCCAAGTCAATTTTCTGTTCATTTTTTAAATTACATGCTGTAAGACAGTGTTTCATGTGTTGTGCTAAATTTCCAAGTGTCTGGTCTCTGTTACAGTGCTGTTCTCATCTGTTAAATAGGCAATTTCTTTGGGTAATAACACCAGAAATAAAATGATCAGACTTTGACTAAGGCAGCAGGATCCTTGACAACTGTGTGCCTTGGTTTGGCCCATATCTCCTGAAAGGTGAACGAAACTACTTACACATCACACTTAATTTACAGTGCTAATGGTCTTGTATAGAGTGGTAGGGGGGAAGAGGGAGTGCCCTCGCAAAGCACGGGAAAATGAATGTGTTGTCTCTACTGCAACCCACAGGCCAAGATAGTGGCTGCAGTCTGCTCACTCCCTTCGGAGGGAGGTTGGGCTGCCACCCTCCTTCTGCTGAGGGTTTCTTCCACACCACTATGGACAGGAATGGGCTTTTCTCAGCCGGTCTGAAGCAGCTCAGCACGCCCAACCCACATTGGAAATGGAAATTTTTCCATCAGCCAACACACTGGCTGACCTTGCAGGCTTTTCACTTCTTCCTCCTTGGACATGGCTGAAGCCCCAACCTCCTTGCCCTGCCTTTAGTACAATGCCACGCCAGTGAGTGGAAGATTGATACCCCCACTGAAGCACGGATCTTCCTTTACATTTCATACTTTTCCCCTGCCCCAGATGTGTCTGTGTCTCTCAGTGTATGAATTCAGAGCCTCAGAGGAAGCCCTTGGGGCATGGTGGCCATTAGTAGAGGCTCCTCACCGACTTTGTTACGATGTGCTGCCAACAGGAGTTCATATTATTCAGTATAAACTTACTTCTGTAATTTAAACACTAGACTCTCCTCTCCTGTTTATTAAATATTGTGAACAGCTGTGGGATACGCTTCTGCCAAACAGCGTCAGTGTTGTTTTGGCTTCCCCTGTTTTCCCCCTTGGATCTCATTTTGGCAAAATTTCAGGTGGCAGAGTAGAGGATCTGGGAGGCTGTAGGCTAAAGGGATGACAGGAGACACTGGAGTGTCTTCTTGGTGGTCACAAACTAGAAGAGATATACTTGACATGTTGAGTAGGTTTCATTGTAACTTTGGAAAATTTTGTAAACTTGTAAAACTTTGTTTCATTGTAAGTTTTGCCTATATTTCCTATCTTTTGCTGAGAAAATGTCCATTTTCCTTTTGAAAGCCTTGTAATTTTTTCCCCTGCACACTTTATTTCTGGTGTTACTTATTTTAGAGAAGTTTTGTGATGTACCTCTCTGCTATTGTCTTCCTGCTCCTTCTCAAACACTGGCCTTAAAAATGCATGAGGAAAAACTGAGCCCCCTCCTTGCTATTCCTTTAAGTAATTATTTTGTATATTGCATGGTGTTTTTAATGAAAACCCTTTATTTATATGTTTTTTTTATAATAGCCGTGGGTTCTCCTCACTCTGGGTGCACAAATCTGGCCCGGTTGTAAATTACAGTGCTTGCACATTAAAATAAATTGCGGTGACACAGGGCCTTGGCAGCACTGCTGGAGGCTGTCCTGAACCCACTGGGGTCTTCACTGCATGTTTAAAACGTATCTGTTTTTTGCTGGATTTACACAATATCTGGCACTTCAGCTCTGTAAGGAAGAGTCCTCCTTCAATAGTTTATATGGAGGAGTTCCATTAGTGAAGTTTTGGAAGAGGGAAACAGGCAATAATTATTCGCTTGTGTTTGATCAGCCTGATGCAGATGTCTTTGGGAAGTGAAGCAGGTTGTGTTGACCTTCTAAGAGAGAGCTCTCTCATGTTTTTGTGTTGAGTAGCAGCTGACCATTGGGGAACATGGGATTTTGGAGTAAGGAGAAAAATGAGAGTGAGCAGGGGTCCCCTGACCAGGAGAGCTGCATTTAGGTCTGTTGTTCAGCAGGTGCTGAAACCATGATTCTGATGCAGGAGGTGAGATCTGTGAGACCGTTCACATGCCTAAATACCTTGCTGATTTTGGATGTAAATGCCATCCTTGGAAAAGCCCTGAAGGCTGAAAATACAGCCTACACAATAATATCAGATTGGTGCATCCAGCATTGCCTTCTCCTCTCCCTGTGCTTGGTCATGTTACACCTACCCTGAAAAGGATCTTCCATAACTTGGTGGTTCGTGAAAGATATTCATCAAAAAAAAAAAAATTACTACAACTTCATAAATATAATGATATAAAGGGTAAAAGTTCCTAGGGCTGGGCTGGTTTGTAGTGTTCAGTGCAATGTGTGCAGTGTTAAAGTACCTTGGTCCTTGCAGTGAAGGCCAGTTCTGGCTGACCTTTTGGAAAAGATCATCTGGAATCATTACATTTGCAGATTTTCCCTACCATCTGTTTTCATGTCTGTAAATATATAAGACAGGACGCTCATTCTTTGTTCTGAAGGCACGTTAAGATCAATGCCCTTGAGCATGCACCCTCTTCTGACTGTCTAAAAATTTGTTAAAGGTATAGATCTTGATTACATTCTCTTAATCCAAGCCTTTTCTTTTAACCCAGCTCTTAAAAGGAAGCATACATGACAGTACATCAGACAATATCTCAGCCCTTTCCTGACATTTCTGTGGAAGTAAATGAAAGGTGTAAATTAAAAAAAGCAAGTGTTTGTGTCTCACTTTAACCTCCTGTTATGTTAAATGGCTTTATTGAAGAGTGCCAGCAGTGTTCTCAAAAAACTTGGGAAAATCCACTGTGAGCTATGCAATTAGTTGCCTTGGGAGCTGAGTATGGAGTTCATGATGTTTGATGTGAAAATTACATGGACACATCTAATTGGGAGTATTTGCACCACACAGGATACCGAATAAAGAGGTGAACTCTTTTCCTCCATTCCTGGCTTGTTTTCTTCTTCAGTTGAAGTGTTTACCTTGAACTCTTCCCAGTCAAGATGCTGTTTATCTAGGGATGTGGATTGATCAGTAGGTGCACATTTGCCTATGCAGATTTTGGAGAGCAGTGGGGAGAGAGGCAGAGGTGCCTCTATGAGCATGGAAGGGTGAGAGGAAGACGAATTTCAAGCTACCTCATGCTTCCCATTATCATTCCTTAGTCGTGACTTGCAGTGCCTATCCCAGCCCTAGAGCTCTACTCTTTTGCGGGAGTCAATGGCTAATTTAGAGAGTCCCTGGCACTATAGGATCCATTACTCATTATTTCTTTTAGTGGTTAAGTTTTGCAATATAAACATATGATGGTTTTTTTATGCTGACAGTGGGTCTCCAATGTCTGTTGTTCTTCGAGCACTTTCTGATTTCTTGCTTTAATGTTTTTTGTTAATGGTCCTCAGAATGATAGAAGAGTGTTTTGTAAATTAGTAGCTGATACCAGCTTGTGTTGTGCATTGTCTTGGGGTATCATTCCCTGCACTAAGAGATCTGCTAACAAAACCCAGAAATCCAGCACTCTCTTCTCAGTGTTAAAACTTTTATTATCTGTGTGTGCGTGTGGATGTAGCTGTCTTCTCCCTCCTTCTTCCTTAGAAACTTGAATTATGTGTTGATCTTTAAACAGTTGGAGTTCATTTTTCTTTGGTTGCAAATAAAACTTGCCTGATGAATGCAGCTAAACTGTGACCATATTTTAAATATTCCATGGTTTTGAACTGCAATAAAGACTTAGAGTAAAACATTTTCCAGTAATTTAGTACTCTATTCAGTGCAGTTATTCAATTATTAGACCACAAAGGCATTCTGCAGTTTGATGTTATTAAGAAATATATTAGCAGAAAATACTCTATTATCGTCTAATGCTAATAATCAGCTGGTAGGAATTAGAAGAGAAGATATGTAATTGGAATTCTTGTGGCTAATAAGATGTGAATTCTAAAGATATTTCCAGGAGAGAAATCTAGGTGCTATTATAAGAAACTGCTCTTTGTATTTAGAAACATTAGTAGGCACAGTGATGAGATCAGATTGATTCACTTGAAATACCAGCGAGACACAATAATGGAGATGACTGAATAGCATTTTGATCCTGGAGCTGTATCACTGTCTTGCACCCTTTTTTCATTATTTGCCATTCTGCTATAAGATGCCTTTCCCTGACCTCTGCCATAGCTTGTTTTTAAAACATTGATGGACCAGAGAAATACATACTGAAGTGATAACTCAAGCCACTGGTTTTCTAGCTGGACTGGGCCCTTTCTCCTAGACAGGGTGGGCAGGATATATGAGATTACAGTGGTACAAATAGTCCCCTTTCTAGCAAAGAGGGAGGTGTCACAAGCATTTAATGACATCGATAATTTCTCCAGTGCAAGCTTTTGCCGATTAGGACCCAGTTGTCTGTCTGTACATGTATCTGTGTGACATGCCACCAGTGGAAAGTGTCTTTTCCTGAACTGTTTGCAAATAGATTGCACCCTAAAATTGCAGCCTTTGGTTGCTCTGTTGCTGCTGGATTTGTCATAACTGTGTCGTTATGGCTGTGAAATTATCCACCCACAGGATTTTGTCTTTGACCCCTGTATCAGTGAATTCCACAGGCTGATTCCCTGCCATTTACAGCAACTTGAGGGAGAGAGATGGGTTTGTCTTCCTTACAGGGCACCTCCCTGTTTCTAGCCTGAATTTGACCTTTAGAAACCTAGTCATACTCAAACTTGATAAATACAATTTTCTGCTGGGAGCTAAGAGTCTTCAAATGAAGCCAAATGTAGGAGGCAGTGAGAGGGTAATGTGTAATGAGGTGGTCTTTATTTCTGAGCATGCACTGGCTCTTCAAAATTCAGAAACATTCTCCTAAATTCTTAAACGGGTTGTAATCTGTTGCTCTTGGCAGGGACCAGTGCCTTTGGGTTGGGGAGTTTGCTGGAGAGAGCAGGCAATATTAGAAGTGGTTTCTTTGAGCATTATGATCTCCCTGTAGAGATGGTTGGAAGTCCACCACATGAAGAACTGTGTGGATTCTGCATGGTAGTGCAGAAGTGGAGGCAGGAGCCAGGAAAGGTTTAGTGACTTGTGGAAAAGGACAATGGCAAGAACCAAGTGAGGAGCATTGGCCAAGTGGGGATGAAGGGAAGGAAGTCCTGAGGACCCACAGGGAGATTCCCAGGTCTCTCTGGTGTGCACACAGCAGGTGGTTTAAAATGCTGAAAACTGCAACTGGTCTGCTCTAGGTAAAAAAAAAAAAAAAGGGGGAAAGCAAAGCAAAAAGACAGGTGAGCAGAGGAGCGCCTCCAGATCTGAGCAGTTTGTAAGGTTTTCTTGGACTTGGTAATGCCTTGAGTCCTGTTAAATTCTTAGGCAAGCAAGCAAGCAGTGATTAACTCTTCTGCAATTTAAAGTGTATATCTTGATTATCACCTCTTATTTAATTATCAGATGCCTAGTTTTAGTGGCATGGCTGTCTCAGACAATAGGAAGTAATCAGACTGGAGGGTCCTGGAGCTTCACAAGCATCTAGCCTGTCCCAGACAATCGTGCTGTGGGAAGAATCAGCTCTTGCCCTCTGCCTTGTGCTTGGGCATATGTGAACCATATTGGAGAAGTGGGCTGTTAACACATTTTCCTCCCTTTTTTCCTGCCCCAAATTAATTTGAACTGTACATCAGCTGCTCTCTCCAGGTTACTGTAAGACACATGAGATGGTTTTGCTGATGTAAACAGGTGGACACAGGAATAAGTTTGAAAAGGTGGGACTAGGCTGTTATTGTAGGGTTACAATGGCATTAAATGGGAGAAACAATCTAGCTTTTTGTTTTTATTTCCATTTGTAAAGGTATATAATATTTGCATTTTAAGAGGCTGAACTATTCACCAGTATAACAGGAACTGAATAGGAACAGTTTTCCCTGCTTTCAACAGCAGATACTTTCTCGGCAGTTTCAACATTTTTACTATAGTGGGTGAACTTTTTAAAGATGTATCTGACTCTCCTGGACAGTATACTCTGTATTTTTGAAACTGTGGGGAAACTTGTAACCTTTCCCTTCCGCTTGAAAAGGAGAAGTTTTCTGTGAACCAGACCCTGCTGAAAACATGTGCAGAGGTATGGCAAAGGGTTTCAGATCACTGCTTGCATGCTTTAGAGGCAAAACTGATGGAAAGAGAGGAGGGGTTTGTACTGTACACCAAAAGAAAGGTATGAGGACACACATTGGAAAACTGACCTAGTGAGAGAATGGTGGTGGCCATCGTGGGGAGGGAGGGCTGTTGTTTCATCAAGGCATGTTAGAATATGTTAGAATCAGTCTTCTTTGTTTAGTTGTTTGGTTTTTTTAAAAAAAGAAAAGACAACAGAGCCATTTTAAACAAATATTAGTATCTGCAGAAGAAGTACAAGAATTCTTAAGAAACATGGTGAGTGAACTCCAGTCTCCTTCAGAGGCTTCTCTTGCTGTGCCTTTCTCCCCTGACTTCGCCCACCTCACCTCTCTACTCCCAGGGAGAAAATTTAGATGCTTTTGCTCAGAAGTTGAAAGACCATTTTTTCACTTACAGGATCAGGAGCACAATTTTTTCTCCCCTCCAGCACCCTGGGCTCCAGTCCTCCGGATGCAGGATTTTGGTTGTTGTTCCCCCCCACCACCCCCTTGGTTTTTTTTGTGTTGCAATAATCATTCTTTTTAATACATTTTTAATAAACAAGATTCGTTTGAGGAGACCGTGAAATGATGCTGCAGACAGCAGACAGAATGCCTTGTTCTAAAACACTTCCTCTTGTCATGTAGATAGTTTTATCAGATAAAAGAATTGTTGCTTTCAGCATTGTGTACTTTATCGTTGCACATATGTGCACACACACTCATGCACCGTAATGCCCGTTCTTATCAGAACAATGGGAATGTAGCAGCATTGAAATAAAAAACCAATAATGTGGCTTTTTTAGGGGTTTTATATGCAGATCTTTTCCTGTGCAGCATAATATTCTATTTGAAGTGGAACTTAGCTCTTAGTTAACACTGAAAGTGATAAGTTGTCTAAAGCCCTGTTTAGACAGACAGAGCTTATTTGGCATCTGCATTAAGCTGTTTGACAAAATGTTTCGAATGTAATTAGTTCACATCAAAGGTACACCACCTTCGGTGGCGGGTAAGATGGATGAGAACTAAAGATACTGAGATCAGCATGACCTGACTGAAGGCCTTGCAATTTAAGGTTTTACTGTTTATTACTTTATAATGTAAAAAAAAAAAAAAAAAAAAAAAAAAAAGGAAAGAAAAAAGGAGAACACTAACATGGGATTGTTCTAATTTCCGTAATAATTTTCAAAGCTCTTTCAGTGTCTCAGTAGTACAAAGTTCTTCACTAGTCATGCTCCTCTTATACCTCAGGAGAACATGGTGACCTCCAAGAAATACAATTTTTTAGTGTGGCAAAACAGATATATATGTGGAAATATGTTGTATTTGAAGCCTTATTTTAAAATACATTTCTGAGAAGACTTTCATAAAAATTATCCTTTTCCATATACTATTCTCAATGACATTTTTTGATCCATGTTTGTCCAGTTTACATGTTGGAATTTTGGATTGTCTATAAAACCCAGCCTGAGATCTAAAAGCTGAATTCTTCCTCATTCTTGCATTAGTGCCACTAAACACTAGGGTGGCAAAGAGGGGAAGTAACAAAACATGTATGTTCAGATGCATTTGTTCCTTTATAATATCCCCATATTACCACTGTTACTTTAGCACCTTTGCACGTCTTTTATATCTAATTCTACTTAGGGCTCCATGTGTATCAACAGTGATGGGAAAATAAGAAATGTTTCCCACCCTAGCAGCCAGTAATCAGCACTTGTGTTTAATAGCATGGGAATTAGAGAAGGATTGCTTCCTGTCCTTGCTTTCTGCCCTCGAGTGGCTGTGGTGGTGTCAGCAGAAGTTAAGTGCTGTGAATGTTGGATTGAGTTTTTCAAAATGACAAGTGTTGCTGGACACCTGACTCGGGAAGCTCACTTGAAAAGACATGTTCAGCACTTTCCAAAGATAAACTGTTTTTAATCACAGTTTAGGTTTAGGAATTACTGAGAATTAATAAAAGTGCCAGGCATTAGCTGAAGTGCAAGAGCTCAGCTGGTGCATTGTGACTCCTGACTTGCAATCATTTCAATTGTGTATATAAGCCCTTTGTTTTAAGGGTGGTACTTCAAAGTACTTATTATGGCCATCTTGGTATGAAGGTGCTCCACATAAATCGCTAAGCAGACATTATAGAAAACCTGTGTGTGAAAAAGAATTGTTGTGTTGATTCTTTTTCTGGATCATGCTGCTCTTTGAAAAGCATGATTCACAGAAGGTGGGAGAAAACTTTGCCAGAGCTCCATGTAGCATTTGGCATTTTTCCTGAACAAGAAGTTTCTTTATGTGGTTTACTATGTTTAATAAATGCTTAATTAGTATGATTTGAGGACTGATAAGTTAAATGGTTAGGAACAAGTGGTAGCAAAGTTCTATTTATGCTGTTCAAAAGAAAATAAAAGAGTATTTCTGTAGTGCTACTGAGAGGTACTCTTACCCTCATTGCTGTAAAATTAGCTCCTTTCTTAGCATGTCTCCAACTGTGTTGAACCTACTGTAGATCATTCATAAAAAAGCAACAGCATTTGCTGTTGCAGTATTTAAAATTTAAAATATTTGTTGCATGCAATGATGATGGAAGATTGAGATTTGGTATCTTAGGCTCTTCTGGTTATCTAATCAATGATAAAGTGATTCGGTTTTCTAATGAGCTTGGAGATGCTGGATTTTGAAATCTCTTCCTACCTATTGGGTTGTTGGTTTGGTTTTTTGTTGTTGGGTTGGTTTTTTTTGTTGTTGTTGTTGTTTTGGTTTGGTTTTTTGGGGTTTTTTGTGGTTTTGTTTTTGTTTTTTGGGGTTTTTTGTGTGTTTTTTTGTGTGTTTTTTTTTGTTTTTGGTGAAATAAGAACTTCAGAAACGTGTGGAGATATATTTGTGGGGATTTTAATTAAAAAAAAAAAAGAAAATGGAGAGTTAATCTGGAAAAGAAGCTGTTTAAAACATGTGAGAGACTCAGAAACTGAGTAGGAATGTGCCAACAAAAGTGGGATGGAGAAAATAGCTGAGGGCTCACATCAACTCTAGCCAGGTGTTGGTGTGGGCATGAACACTGCCTGGCTCCATGTATACTTATGGCTATATCTGCAAGATTAGAGGTGTATATCCATTTGTATGTAAAGGATAATCCAACTAGTACTGAGTTGAAGATTAACCCCGTTTGGGTTTTGTCTTCTTTTCCTTTCAGGGCCTCTTTCCTCATCCACACATGCATACACTCCTGTCTTTGAAATCTTTTCCCAAACTCCTCCTACATAATTTTCTGTAGAAACTGGGAGCATAAATAAACTTCTGTTTTAATCTTCTTAGCAGGTAAGTGAGAGAAACAATGGGAGATTTTATAGCCAGCCCTTTGCCCCCTGTGGGTAGGAAATGAGTCATTACCATGATGAAGAAAAACGAGGGACTTGTGCCATAAATTCATGCTAATCTCCCGTTGTCAGTCTCTCTGGCATGGTTAGTGACTCAGCATTATGTTTGCAGTCGGGGTACTGTGCCCTTGGTGGCCTGTCAGATGCCAAATTGTTCCTCTCCATGTTCAAAGGTCTTTGGGTGGATAGGAGGGACAGGCTTCCTTCCCGGAGAACAGAGCCCAGGGACGGCCCCATTCCCACTGTCTCTGTCCCCAGCACATGAGCTGCTGCTCCGGGGTCACTTCTCGCTGGGCACCTCGCTGATCCTTCAGAGCTTGATGACACCCACCTGAAAATGTGCAAGCAGACACTGCTGCTGTCTTCTGCTCTTCAGGGGCATCCTTCTTCAACCGCCCTTCTCTTCTCAACATCTGCTCTCTATTTTGCAGAAAAGATATTAAAAAAAAAAAAAAAAAAAAAAAAGGAAAAAAAAGAAAAAAAAAGAAACAGAGGTGTTTTGGAGTTTCCCTTCACATATCTAAACACACATAAAAACAAGCAAATAATATACACACATATATATACAGATGTATCTGCATGTGTGTGTACCTATGTTTGCATTTCCATGCAGTTCCCCAGTCTGTCAGGTGAGGATTTGGAAGCACCATTCCCACCTGGAGCGACTTGGTGTTAAATCCTGGACAGTGTTTCTCCGTACATCAAGCAAGCCCATAATTCTGAGAGGGAATTATGGTGGTGATTCACCAAGCTGTGTTGTTGTCTGTGAACATTATGTCTATCTAGGCTTGAATACCTACGCAACAGCACTCATTAAGAACTGATGATGCGTCTTTTTTGTAAACTTTTGCTCCAAACTCGCCAAGCTTTGAAAGATCCGTGTCTGTGCACGGGCAGACAGGAACATTGCGTTACCATAAAAAAGTGCCTGGAGTTTATGATATCTCAGCTCTTGCCTGCAGTCAGGGTAGAGGCCTGGAACAGCAGCAGTGCTCAAGGTCCCTCCTTGGGATTTCCAGAGCAGGAGAGCTAATGCCTTCTAACCCTCTCATAAGTCTAAACATGACTTCTGCTGACAGGGAATGAGCATCCTGTAGCTTCAAGTCTAGTCATCAACATTTTGTCTACGTTGACTAGAAAGGGGCTGGTGTTGCCATAAATTAGCAAGATGATACATAAGAACTCCTGTCCTTGCCATCTGCAGCAAAGCAGAATAAAATATTCAAAACTCGCAGTTCTGCTTGCAGCACTGAGGCAAGTCACATGCAGTCAGCTGGTGTGTCTGCTGTTTATTTCCATGCAGAATAAAAAATAGTTTATAAATTGTAACTTCTCCCCATTCTGGCTACTAGGTCTAAGCGCAAGTATGTCAGGCTTTTTCTGCAAATAGCAATCTCCTAGGATGTGAAACATGGTTAATTTATCTTAAATAATTCAATAGAATGTCAATATTCCACAACTCCCTCTACTTAGAGTGACAGGTGTGTTCAAATTAGTAGCCCTGAAGAATAAAGAATATTCAGGACATGCTTTTATCTCAGGGAAGACAGAACTCAGTGCAGCTGCATAAGTTTTTAAAGTAGCAGAGTGAACACCAGCCTTCTGCCTGGATGACAAGTAATTCAAGCACAAATATTGTTGCTTTGGGAAAAGAAGTGGTATATACTTTTTGTACCCAATTAGTAATCAGTGAGTGTTCTCTGTATGTGAATTATATTCTGTATTTTACATACACATACAGGATATACAACATAATGTGGGAGTGGGTGCTGCAAAATATTGTTTCATATTTCCACGCTAATTCTGTCGAAAACAAAAGGTTTTCTTAAGGCAGATCATGTGATGAGTTCAGGCAGCTAGACTTGTTGCTCAATGTATTTTCTCTGTGACAAGTTGGAGATCTATTAATTGGTAAAAACAGCCCTGACATCATGCTTGGAACTGCTGGGGAAGAAGTAGTTGCCTTTTCCAGGTCACAATCACCATAATTTGAGCAACAATCACAGAAGTTACAGTGGGGTAAGACACTCTCCATTTTCCTTTTCATTGCTCTGACAAAACGGGATTCCTTGCTGTAGTGTATTTTTATCTGTATTATCAAATCCATTTTTATGTGTCGGAAGAAATAGAGGTGAGGGCATCCAAGATTTCCTTTGGAAAACTATTGCAGATGGATGGTGTTTTCTTCATACTTTAAAACTGTCACTTAAATCTCCTGCTCATTTGTTCAGCCCCCTCTCCATTCAGGTGCTCACATCATTTTGATATTAGCAGGGATGAATTGAATAATTTGGGCACAGGAAGGAGGCAAGGCAGGGCTGCCCTTTGTTTAACCCAGTGGTGCCAGCCAGTCTGGGTCAGAATCATGACTAAACTGCAGCTGAGACATTTCTGTGGCTGATCAAGATGTTAGGGCAACACCCAGAAAAATAGCCCAGGCTACCTTGGCAGTGTTCTTTTAAGACTTAGAGTGCACATGCTGTTTTCATCTCAAACATGTAACTTGCCTGCTCTGCAGTGGGGAGTCAGGCTGAAGGACCCTCCTCTTCCTCCTCAGCCTTGTAGTGCTTTCCTGCAAACATGCTGGTGCATTTTAGTGTGGTGGGTGTGTTCACCCACAGTTCCTGGGAAAGTGGCAGGAAAAGTAGACATGTGAGCAGGTGTAGCCCTTTCCTTCCTAGTAGATCCCATGTGGGTGCCCATGTCTTTGTCTTCCTTTCAGATGCTCAGTGGCCCAGGAGGGGTGTAAAGAGGCTGAGGGAGGTGATCCTTCTCCTCTGCTAAGCCCTGGTGACATCTGGGATGCTGGGCCCGGTGCTGGGCTTTCCAGTACAAAAGAGTCATGAACTTAATGAAGTGAGTTCACCAAAGGGCCTAAAGATGATTAAGGGGATTGGAGATCCTTCATATAAGAGAAGGTTGTGAGAGCCGTGACTGCTCAGCCTGGAGAAGCGGGGCCAGAGCAATCTTGTCATTGTATATAAATACCTGATGGGGGAGTAAAAACGAGGGAGCCAAGCCTTTTTTGGTGATGCCTGGTGACAGGACAGCAGGCAATGAGCACAGACTGGAATACAGGAAATTCTATTTCAGTGTAAGAAACAGTAGGCTTTTCTACTATAAATGTGGTCAAACACTGAAACAGGCTGCCCAGAGAGACTGTGGCATTTCCATCCTTGGAGGTAGCAAAACCCAACTGGACATCCCTGAGCAACCTGCTGTAGCAGACTCTGCTCTGAACAGGGCAGTTGGACAAGACCAGAGTCCCTCCAGCCCCAGCTGTTCTGTGATGCTATAATCCTTCAAGCTGTTTGAACATGTAATTGTTGACCTTGCAATGGTCAATACTAAGGCAACGGTCATGTCTCCCTTCAAACTAACAGTCCTAATTTGTTTATGCTTCCAATCCACTATTATATATAAGCCACAGTACAACTGACCCCCTGAGAAGAGGTAACTGAAGCTTTTGTTGAGGAATGTACACTGGTTGGCTCCATGCCCCTGTCTTCTGAGCTTAGAGGAAAAAAGGGGGCCACTAGTTTGTTTATCTTGACTTAATATCTTCCTGTATTTGGTTGACCTCAACTCTCAATTTTCTAATGAAGCTTGAAGACGCTCACAAGCTGAATTTATTAATGCTTTCCTTTGTTGTGAAATGATTTACTTCTGTTTAGCCCTTATCACTTGCCCTCTGGAGTTCACGCATGTTCCTAAGGAGGAACAATGAATGGATGTTTCCTGCTCTAGGTGTGTGCAACCATTTCTCCAAAATTTGAGTGTGGAAATGAAGCAAAGCTGTTAACCCAGAATATCCTCTCCTACGTAGCACAGGTATTTTTTGTGTGTTTTGACAACTTTTAAAGAGTTCAGCCAATATCCTACATTTACTGGGTTAGCTGTGTGCTTCCTGCCTCATCAACCTGTGAGTTGGTGGCAGTTCTCATTGCTCAGAGGAATTGCTGCTTGAGATCCTGTTTCAGGTTTTTGAGATTCACTTTTTTCTTCCTTAATTGTTAATCCTATTAATATTCAAAAATTAATCCAGTTATTATTTGGCTTCATTCCTGATTTAGTTTTGACTCCTTGCAGTGCTGTTCCAAAATGTAGTCATTCTTACAGCATGAAAGCAGGGAATGTCTTGTCATTTTGATGGACTGATTTTGATAAAGCATGGCTTAAATCTATTCCTGCCACAAATGTACTTTTCAACCTGGTACTTTTTTAATATTCTGACTTTGATTTCAATGCTGCAGAATTCATGCAGTGCAGGAATCTCTGGAGGATTTGGGGACTGGACTAGATTATTTGCCAACCTAAAAGTTTGTTTGGAAAACTTGCTATGTGTGACAGGTGTTCCTTTATTAGGAATCTGAAGAAATAACTCTTCTGTGAGTATACAGAGGATGGCAGAACAACACGTAAGAGCCCCTCATAGCTTCTGGAGTAACCAACCCCCTGTTTTAATTAATGATATTGGAATTTGATTGTGGGTGTCCCCACTGTTATCAGTTTAACCTCCTAACCTGAATGATGGCTTTAATGTGGCTTCATCTGCCTCCATTCCATATTTGTATGTGTATTCTGTTTGTATGTGAGCAACTTTAGCCCTTAATCAAAATCAGTGGGAGAATATTACGTGTAGGATTTGGGTGGGAGGTTTTTGCGGGTGATGGGACACTGGAGGTCATTCTGTGCGTCACAGAATAATTGCCTTTGGAAGAAATCTCTGGCCCAGTGTCCCACACTCATGGCTATGCTTTTAATAAGTGCTAGCTTTCATTTAGGGAAGGGATTGCTGGTGTGGAGCTGACATGCTCAGACCCACTGCTGGCTTTAGCAAGGGATGAACCCACTGAGATGGTCACACAATAATTTCTTAAGGGCTTGGACCTGGCCCACCTCTAGTTGTGGGAGTGAGGCTGTTCCAACAGGAACTAGGAGGATGAAGCTCATTTCACGCTGGCTTCTCAAAAGCTTTCAGGAGGTGGTGACTTCATGAGCATGGCTGATAAACAAACTTGGCTTTTATAAAAATAGACTGATGGTCTGGCAGGAATTCCAGCCTGTCCAAATGGGTCTGTTCCTGCCAAGCAGTGTGGCTGCTCTGCGTGAAAAGGGTGTGCCCCTACTGCCTCTCTGCCTTCCCATTTCCCTGCTTCTCCCCAATCAGATGGTAAATACGTCTCTGCACATAGCATTAAGGTTGGTAAATCAGTTGTGCAAATACTGCCAAGTAAGTAAATACAGTAGAAAATGGAACCTTCACTCCTTTTGTTTAGTTATCAATACAGATTTAAAGGCAAGTCACTTTAAGTAATTGTGTTTAAGTCATTAAACATGGTTTAATAATGACAATAGTAGGGTGTGTCCTGAGACAGGAGGCAAAGCAGGACACTTCTAATAGCCTAAGAGTGGGTTATTTCTGATAACAAATGTATCTCACTGGGATTAGTTCAGAGGAGGGCAATTTGATGAACCCCCACTTGTGGACAAATCCCGAATGTTCTTATTGCCCTGCTACTTGTAAGTTGAGCCCAGGTAAAATGTAAAGTTCTTTTCAGCGCTATCTCTGTTAAACACTGAATAAAATCTCTGCTGACATAATGACCATGGGTTATGTGCAATGTATGACTAGAAAGAAGAAGATTCCCTGTACCAGTTCCTATCCATATTACATGTCTTTTCCAGTCTAAGCCAGCAGTGAGTATTCCTGATTCTGCATGTTGGATCAAGAGTACTGTTGGATGAAATAAAGTGTACAAAATTATAGTGGTAAGCAAGTGAATCTTTCAAGGCTAATTAAAAAAAAATATATGACTGTTTTCTAAACTTCTCAGGGATTTTTAATCTTCGAAACCAGTCTCCACAGAGATGGATTAGTGAGGAGAGAACAGATGAAGCAATCACAGGTGCCAGATAAATGCAATTTATCATGTTTCCACAATTTGTCGTCTAATTATCCTCCTCATTGTGTGTGTATATGCTTTTATACGTGTATATATAATGTGTATGAGTATTAAATGTGTTTATGGAATGATACTGCCCCTGGATTTTCCACAGCATGTTCTATAAACTGCTGGGGGTGGCATGCTTGCTTTTTTTTTTTAAATAAGTGCAGTATGTGAAATCTCACCAGACATAGCTAAACCAGAGCACATTGCTGACATACCAGCTATTTCATAGACGACTTGACTTATATGGAATTAACAGATCCAATCTAAGTCTCTTAAACTCATACAATGAAATCTCATAAACCTGGTAAAATGTGTGATTCTTTTAAATCATGAAATAGATTTTAAATGCAGCCTGTAATTTCCAGAGCATGAATTTTTACGTGATGGCAATTCTTTCCTGTCACGTTATTATTGCTAGTTTTGTTGTTGAGCAGGTTAAGACTATAATCCACCACCTCAGCTGCGTGGTTTTCCTGGTTGAGATGGCTCTTCATAAGCCAGGATACAAAGTTCAGCACTTACTGGGCCCACTCCTAATCCTTTAGTCATACAATGACTTTTCCATTTTTCAGGTCCAATAATATAACTATGACCTCACTTCTACATAGCACTTCAACACCTTGTTTTTCTGTGTTGGACTGTGGTTTACGTGTTTCGAGAGGACCTTTTATGAATTTATAAATCCTTGCAGGCAAATAACTTACCAAAGCTCTGTTTCTGTTAAGAAGCAGCATATGAACCTAAGATTTTTTTCTTCCCCCTACTTATCCTATTCTTGTGTGTGTTCTATACAGCCTCACATACCTTCAGGCATGCTGTCATTCCTACCCAAGGCCTATTTAAAACTTCACGTTTGGCAGAGTAGTAGAGGCAAAGTTGTTTCCACATGGAAACAATCTCTTGTGTCTTGCTTTTAACCCATCCAGGCCTCTCAGGGGGCAGTCAGGTGAGATTGGAGGAGTGCATCTCATGGTGCCTGTAAATAGCTCAGTGAGGATGGGATTTAGGTGCCCATCTTGAGGGAATTCCACCCCAGCTGTTGTGGGCAGTGGCATAACCCAGGGAGAGGAGATGCATCACATCTGGCTCTATGGAATGAATATCAGAGCTGTGTCTTACCTCAAAGGGGTGAGATGCACTTGCAAATAGGGGTACATGCTTGTGTTGTGCTAAACCAGGAGGCTTTATTGAATCCAGTCCTAATTTCACTTTTCCAGTGAAGGGCAACAGGGAAGCATTTAGTTCATGCCAGACTTATTTTTCTTTTGCAAAGTACAAGTTCTGATTTATTGTTTTATTTAATTTTAATCCCTAAAAAAATATTCCTAAGAGGAGGGAGAAGGAGGGATGAGAGAGGGTGCCAGCGACATCTCAGCCTCTTCATCCTACTCTCCAATCCCCAGCCACCTTCTGCCTGACAGGCTCTTCACTCAGCTCCTCGGGTCTAGGCTCTGGTGTCAGTCTTTCTCCTCTCAAGAAAACAAACTTTGCAGGGAGATAATACTGGATTTAACATGATCTACAGGATTGGGGTCAAGGGTGATGACGAGGGCCTTCAATCAGTAGACGCTCGTTTGAGCGTGTCATCACTGCCGGTGGCTTTCAGATCAGGCTTCTGCTTACAACAAGCTGAAGTGACAGGTGAGAAACCTGCTTCTCACAGCAGGCAGGAAAAAGCTGTGGGGTACTGTGACCATGAAAGGACAAACATGGCTTGAAAATAGAAGTAAGTTGGTTGCTGGCTGGGAGAAGGAGAGCAGATGTTTTGATTTCCTTCTTGCCAGTGAACACAGAGCTGTTTGTGGATGTGGCTGGGATGACCCCCCTGGTTCTTTGTGGAGATACATTTCCAACTTAGAAAGAGATGAGAAAACCAGCAGCAATGACAGCGAGCAGCAGCACAGCCAGACCAGAGCCCAGCCCAGCTCCTGGGTGGGATGTCGGTGCAGATGTCCCTAGCCAGCACGTGGGTGCATGGTGCACACGGCTGTGCCTAAACAGCAACATGTCCCCAGGGCTTGTGGAAACCCCAGGGCCTCCCTGGAGACAGACAGGTAGGAAATAATAGCAGTAAAAGAACTTTTCTGCCTTGCGTAGGTTAAGACTTGCTGTCCAGAGCAAGGAATAAGAACCCTGGATAAGAAGGTTTAGTTTGTATTAGGGAGAAGGGGGTGTTTAGGTGACAGTGGCAGAAGATGGAAACCCAGTAGTTGCCTCATGCCCAGAGCAGAGTGACTGAGCAACGCTGTCACAGTGGGCTGGACATGCTTTGAGTGAGCATGGTACAAAACTTCTGCCATCTGCTTTGCTTGGGGAGGTAATGGCAGTTTCCAGCCGGTAAATTCCTCTGTAATCTAATTCCTCTCTTTGTAATGACTGGAGACTTGCAACTTCAGCTGAGCAAGAAATTTAGATAATTGATCCCAGTGTATAAACCAAGGAAAGGGAAGAAAAGCAGAGGTGAATAAAAGCAGAGGCAAATAAAGGAGAGTAAAGAAAACAACAGCAGCTGATTTAATGTTGTTTCTGATTTCTGTGTTGTAAGAGGGAAGCAATTTTCCATCTGGAAATGGAAACGTTGCAAGTTGGAAGGGATTGTCTTGAGTATTAAAACAGCAGACTGCAAATCAAGGAGGTTGTTGCCCTTTTTGGCTTCGGGTGTGTCACTTAACCTTGTACTTTCAGTAATAGAAATAGTTGGTCCCTGTGCAGCTATGGTGCAAAAGCAGCCTCCATTATCGAAAAATACAAGTGGAAGACCTGTATAGATTATTCTTAATCGTGTAGCCACCAAATCCTGTGTAACAGCCTGTTGCAGGTCCACTCTCAGAGCTGGCTTTGGTCAAGTGTTAAATCCACTACAAAAGAAATTAGTCATCAGCAAGTAGGACACTGTGAGTTTTGTGAAGAAAACTCCTGGGTTTGTACAAGGAGGCTTTTTTTAGCTGGGTGGTAAAGGCAAGGGGAAAAATAATAAATCCCTTGGTTTGTTTGTGTGTCACTGAGTGACTCCAGTGATTTTCCACGCTGCATTAGTAGATCAGGGATGGCCAGGGTGCAGCCAGCCCTGTCTCTGTCCCCAGTGCCACCATAACGCTGTCCCCGGGAGCGTTTCCATGCGGCGTCTGCGCGGAGCGGCCGCCGAGCGCTCGGTGACCTCCTTCCTCCTTCCCCCATTGATGCTGCCTGTTAATGGGCAGAGAGGAAGGCAGGAGTTGGGCCAAGCAGAAAGCCAAAGAGGAGGGGGTGGGAACTTGACAACAACGCCAGCCTCTGCTGTCACCATGCCAAAAGCAGGCAGAGAATGGGAGCCACAACCAGGGTGGTCAAGAAGCAGAGCTGGCTGGCGATGGGTCGGTTGCAAATCACAGCAATCTCCCCAGGCAGCTCGGCCAAGAAGAGCTTGTGTTTGTGCTGGTTGTGTGGCTCTACATACCAGAAGTGTGGCTGTCCTTTTCTCTTGGGATAATGACTAGGTGGAGCAGCTCGAATATGTGCATGATATTCTTGGTGCTCTCAGCCAGGAAAAACAAAGCCCCGGAGAAGTGTGCTTGGTTTTAGAATTCTTTGCTTGGTTTTATTACAGTGGTGTAAATTGCTGACAGGTGTGTGAGGTGCTCCAGGTAGATGACAGCATGGGGCTGGCAACCCAGGGAGCTATGGATTACCCTGGGGAATCAGGGTGTTTAATGAAATGGGTGGAAGTTGATGAGGACCCTTGGACAGGTGATGATGGAAACTCTTTTGTTACTCTTTGCCCCAGCTTCTTCAGTGGACAGGAAGATGGTGGTGGCAAGTAAAGTGTGAAACATCAATATTAAGCTGTGTTGTTGTCACACCTGCAGATGGGATAATAGCTAGCTGTGTGGTTTGCAACCCAGTTTCCATGAATTACATTTTTGAGCACTACAATGGATACCCCCTGTTCTTCAATTGCCGTCTGAACCATGATATATTTTCCATGAACTCCCACGTAAACGGGGGTTTTTTTGTGACAGATTGCATGTTAAAGCACTGGAAGATGAAAGCGCCAAATATTTGCTTTAGAAAAACACAGTGAAAGATTCTCTCATCCTCCTTACTCAAACTGTATCAGCCAGAATTCCATTAACAAAAATGACTTTCTGTAGTTAAACTTATTGGCACCCCCTGGGCATCATTAAGGCTCCTTCATTCCCCCTGTGTCTTTTCCAGGGAAAGAGACATGGAGGGAAGCTAATGTAGGACAGTAGTGGCTTGTGCTTGAATCCTGCTTAGTATGGTGGGATGAGTCTCCTCAGCAGAGCACAAGCAGAGCAGAAAAGCAGCCCCTTCCTGAGCCCCCAGCTACTCGAGTTAGGGGCTTCAGAAAGTCAAAAGTGGCTTCATTAATTAAAAGGCATCTTGGAATTATGCTGCACCCACTGTCTGCGTGACCTTGGACCAGAGCCCACCTCACTCCATGCCTCAGTTCGCCTACCCAGGCAATAGAATTAAGTAATGCTTGTGAGTATCACACTGTTGCCAAAAATAAACTATATCATTGGCCACACAGAGTGTGACTAATTTTAAACCTACTGTGAATTTGCTCCATGATCTCTGAGGAGAATGGTCAGCCCTGGCCAGGCAGTCTGATGCTGCCCCATAGATGTGCTTTAGGAAATGGAAATTTGGGGTACTTGTGACATCCCACATCTGAAAATACATCTCACTGGATATTGACAGGAAATTTGGTTGTTTAAAAGTAGCACATCTTCCTTTTTGGTCCTGCTTTCTGTAGGACCTCATTGTCCAGGCCACAAGCCATCCTGCCAGGGATGCATGGTTTGGATTGACAACCTCCTGATATACTTACTACACTTGCATTTTCATCCGCCTGGTTCATTCAGACCTTGCCTCAAAAACAGATACTGGATTCTGGAAAACCAGTGTCTGATTCAACTTGACAAAAGGCAGGTGCTTTGGAACTGGCATTTTGAGGGTGTGAGTAGGAGCCTGAGGAAGGCTTCCTTGTGCAGGGAAGAACCTCCTGCTCCTCCCTGCATGGTCCGTCCCTGCACGTCTGGGCTTCCAGGCCAGCGATGGTGAGTCATCTGCAGATATCCACACCCACATCCGAAACCATGAAGGGGTCTGGCATGCTTGATAAAATAATATGTAGAAGATTTTAACCAGTATTTTCTGGGTTTTAAAATTCAAAACTTGATATACAACACATAGCACTTTGCAAAGTGAATGGTGAGTGTGAGCCATGTGTTTGTCCTCTAGTACATGTGTATACACAAATGTGTAGCTTGTATATTGTCAAAGGAAAGGATGAAAAAACCCAGAATACAGAGGCTTTGCATCTACTCCGTATACATGGTTGTTGATGAAAGTGTTTACTGCTCCTCTCACAAATAATCACTTTTTCAGCTCAGTTGACAGCATGTTAGTTGCTGTGCAGATGACCACAGCATTTACCCAAAAAACTATTCATTTAGTTTTGAGGCTTATGTGCTGTTTTTATAATAAGGCAAATTTCATTTCTGGAGACAGGAGAATCATTCTTCGAGCCAAAGCATTTGCTTAGAGTGAATTTCAGCTCCTGTTCTAAGGTTATAAATTTCTGAAGATACTTACAACAAATTAAAAAATGTTGCTGCAGCACTTATATTGACCATTTTTAGTAATTAGATATTGTTTGGTTTTACTTTCTGATAGACAGAGAGATCCTGGGTGCATTTTTCTGCATTATGTTGGGGGGATCAGTGGCACTGTGTGCATGGAGCAATCCCCTCAGAATAATTCCTGTTTCTACCCTGGCACTAGAATAGGCTCTGAGCTTCAGTGGAAAGCCTGGGCACTGTTGGACAGTGGTCTCTTGGCACTCATAGGTCTTGCATTTCAGTATATGTTAGGACCGGGATTGAAACTTGGGTTTGAGTACAGTATTGGTGCAAAGTTTTGGTAGGTAAAAGGTTTTCCTTTCCTTCCACTCAATAACACTTTTATCATTGAGCATCTTGAGTAGGTTTGTAGAAGAGGTTGTAAGTGTTAAAGTAGCTTCATGTCCTGGAGCTAAGGTAGTTGAAGAGTTGGGGGCATAGAAACACTGTCTTGGTAGGTCTCAGCTCACCATTCTGAACAGCTACTGGCCATATTTTCCTATGCATAATTCTTTATTTAATTGTAATTGAGTTCTTGGGTAAGTGTCGTCTTAGCCAGCTATTTGGCTTATGGCTCTTCAGGTTAAGTAGATCCAATACTGTGTTTGGAAGGTGTTTGTCCATAAATCCTTTCAGGGTGGTAGAAATTATAAATGGGAATAGTCCTCATCTTGCTTAATGGTAGCTTTTCTCTGAATAGTGGGACTATCTGCTGGATTAACTTCATCAGTGTGAGTATCTAATCACTACAGAGGTCACTTCCTCCTCTGCAGATCAGTAGGTGAGTTGAAGAATTTCCTCATCACTTCTGTCCACAGTTCCATAATCTGGGGAAGGGCCTTGCTTAATGATTTGATTTTGGCTTTATTGGGATGGTTCATTCAGTTAGTGATTTTTTTGAGGTGAGTTTTATGCTTAGGTTTCTTTTTTTTAATTTAACTTCTGGTAGGCAAGGCCTGTGACTGGAGAAATGTCCCTTTGCTGGAAGCTGTAGGGTCCTGTGAGACTCCCATGAGCTAGTCCCAAAACCAGAAGTCAGCATCACACTGGTAACAGCCTTCTCCATCTGTGCCTGAAGTTATGGCCACTAGAGAAGGAGGGATGGAGAAGACAGTGAAGGGAGGAAGAAGTCATTCCTTCTGGGCCATGCTGCTATATCCTGCTGTGTCTCTCTAGTAAAAGGATGTGGTGGCTGTGACAGCAGCAAAACACCCCACCCTGCTGGGATGTCAGCTGCAAGAACTAATCCAGTTCTGCATGTGCTGGAGTGGGTAGATGCTAAAATTGGATGAGACCTTGAATCCTCCCAATTCTGTTACCAGCTTCTGGTGAGCACGCTGAGAGCACAACTCTGTCTCTACCACCATGGTTTTTTAGATCAGGATCATTGACATCTCCTTTGCAGCCTTCCTGGCGAGTCCAAGGATGCATTAAACATGTATTTACACTCTGGAAAGCAAGCTGTGGCAGTCTGGAATGTTTTTCTCCAGACTTCTTATATTTCTGCATCAGCTTTGATTGTCAGTTCTCCTGCACACATCCATCTGGGCTGAGTCAGGATGTCATCTGTGCAGCTATTCTGGGATGCTGGGGCTGCTGTGATGGTGCCTTGAAAGAAAACTCTCCTACTGGTAGTGCCCAGCCAGCACAAAGGTGCCAAGAGAGCAAAAATAAAATGAGCCAAGACCGGACTGTGTCTTGGCTTTGCCTGTGTGGCCACAAGAGAGATGCACAGCAGGGAGAGAAACCACTGTTAGCAGAGTCTGGGCTGGAGGAATGCTTCCCAGAAGTGTTGCCCCTGGAGAGCTCCCTGACTGGGAGTGAGGGCTGGCTGTGGCCATCTTCCTCCAGCTGTAGGTGATACATCTGCTTCTGGATTAGCTCCTCATGTTAGGAAAATATTCATCATCCAAACAGGGCCTTGGGAAGGTTTTAAGTTGTTCACAAGGCTTGTCCTCACTCATAGTGTAGAAAAATGGCATTGCACTAGGAAGGAGGTATGGAGTGGACAAAGTGCTGATTGAGTCCACCTTCATTGAAGTGGAGCCTGGTATTGCAGTGCTTGGGAGCTGCTCTGTTAGTTCTGCATGGAGCAGTCACAATGTGGGTGAAAATTGTGCCTGGTTTATATTAGAGCAGCCCAGGACAGAGGCATGAGGGACAGTCCATGTGTCTGGGAGCCGCGAGCCGGTCCTCCTGCTCTGCAGTGCCAGTGGATGTCATCCCAGCTCACATGTGACTGTCTGGGCACCACCCTGCTCCCTCATTCCAACAATTGTCTCCATATCTGAGATGCAGAGCTGGCAAATTAGTCCCAAAAACGGCCATTCGGGGTCAGATGGTGTTCTTCCAATAGTTTTGTTTTGATAAATACCAAGGCCTGGTGCCTGTAGTTGACGTGGTAGCTCTTGCTGCAGATTTGTAGGATGGTCTTGTGGAGAGCACTTAAACAAAGCTACTGGGATAACTTACAGAAAGCCCCAAATGGTTGGCAGTTTCCAACCAGGAAGGATAGATAATCTTGTAATTTGCAGGCACCGCAGGGAGTACAAACCACGAGTTTCAGGGCCTTGACCCAGGAGCTGGCTCTGGAACTGCCTGCCCTGGCCCTCCATCAGGCAGGAGAGGATGTAGAGCAGGATGGGTGCTAACTCTGGTGGTGACCTTAAACCACTGTCAGCGTGCTGGGGAGCAAAGTGCTGCAGTTCATACATGGGCACATGTTGTCTTCTGCCATCTCGGTGAAGGGATCAGCCCCCAGGAGAGGGGCAGAAGTGACAACCTCTTAAATCAACCCAGTGTGAATTGCTGGAGGTATTGAGTAAGAGCTGATGTTCTCTGCTCTACAGGGTGTTTAATTAATATTATTTGACTTGCTTGGTAAAAACACAGATGCTTTCAAGAAATCTAACAGAATCTTTTGCTCTCCTTTTCACCCCTACTAGTAAATGTAGACTATGCTTTGTAGAGGTACTCACCACACTCTGAATTAGGAAAAAAACGCCACACATCAAGCAGTCTTGCCCTTAACTCCAAGTTTGCCAGCTGCAGAGCAGGAAGAGAGTTCTTCCTAAGCATTTTGCAGTTGTAAAATTACGGAGAGGTAATCTTAAACCTGCATTCATTTTCTGTTGCCCATTTTAGCTCTTTTAAGACCTCTGGTTTTCAAACTTGCAGTTCACCTTTAGGAAACAGAGTTGCTCTTCTCATGTGAATTCCCCCAGTAACTGGGACAAAGAAAGGCACAAAAGGTTCAAGGGAGTGAGATGCTGCAGTTGTTTCTGGATGGAGCGTTTTCCAAAGTTTGCCCTTTAGATGGCAGCTGGAGGGGGCTGCAGGGCTGGTGCCCCTGTGTGGGACTGAGGCAGCCATGGGGCTCTGTCCTTTGCCAGCCAAAAGACACTAAAGTACTCCCTGAACCTAGAAACTCTGGAGCCTCCACAGTCCTGGGGCAGGCAGAGAAGGTCGGAGCAGCTGCTCAGGGGAGTGTGGGTGCTGGCAGAGCAGTGAGGGGGCTGCTGTGGTGTCACTGTGAGCACGCTGACACTCTTGTTTTCCAGAGTGAGGGATGTGGAGGGGCTCAGCAACCACAGGCTGAGCATGCTCCATCTCTTCAGCAGCAGCCATAAAGGAAGAAGCTTGCAGGAGCAATTAATTTGAATTTTTGTGTGAGGGTGTGGCACAGTCTCGGTCACCCAGTGTGTCCCTCCAGGTGACAACACACGTGCCTGTAGTCCAGCTAGTGGCCTCCTGTGCTTGTTCTTGTGAGGGACATCATCCCCACACATTTACCTCTGTTCGTTCCTCACCTTGCAGCCCACCAGCTGTGACTTGCCTCTCCCAAAGCCATTTTCCCAGTAACACTGGAAGAGACAATTTTTAAATTTTATGGCTATTTTTATCGTCCTAGCAGGGGTCTGCCAATCACCATTGACTGGGAAACAGAGTTGCTAATTGTGGGGGACTAACTTTAGGTGCTCATGTATGGCTGTAGGTACACCTCTGCTAGCCAGCAGCTACCTCTACCTATATATTGGTTATAGAAACCTGACTGCTTCCTTAGTAAAGAGAATTCCTGTTACTAGCAAAAGTTTTTCACAGGCAGGATTCCGTCTCCTTTTTATGAACAATTGTCTCTACAAAACCCATTCAAGGGGAAGTGATTTGGTTTTAAACTCCCCCTTCCATTATTTGAAATCTGTTGGGTCTGCAAACCTGTAAAAAATGGGGATTGAATGCAAGCAGAAGTGAAAATAAGTTGGTTTTTACTGCATGAACTGGAGAGATTATTCTAAGCAGAAGAAAAATACTTTTTCTGATATAAGTTGTGATAGTAATACAGCCCAGGTCTGCTCTGAAAAGTTTTGCCAACACAGCTACATTGGTTAAGGATATTGATGAAGTGTGTGTTTGGTTTGAGTTTGTTTTTTTTTCCACACTGCTGTAGCCGTTCAGACAAAATCCCTGGTGATTCCATAAATGCAATTATGCCAGCAAAACTGTGCTTTTGATGATATGGTTGATTTTGCTCACTGGAGGGCAAAATGTTATGAAGCCATGCTGGCAAAAGCTTGCTTTCTCCAGTTTAAATTGTGTGTGCTCTAAGGTTTAGTTTGACAAGCTTTTCTTTCAGTGCCCATGCCAGCCTCAGCAGTCACCCCGCCATGCAGATTGTCTCTGGGATATGGTTTTGCACTCTGGCTGATACAGCATCAGGCTGAAGCAGCTGAAGAGAATGGCCTCACTGCTGCATTTCTCCCTGCTCAGTGCTGCTGTTTCTGACTCCTGTTAGCTAACTTGGAAAGCTGTAGTGACAGATAACTTGGCAGAGGAGGGTTTCTTTTTTTCTTCTTCATATATATTTTTTATTTTTTTTTCCCTCAGTGTGTGGATTTAGCTTTCCAAACTGTTTCACTGTGGGATCAGATGAGCCGTGAAGTGAACCACAGAGACCTGCAGACCTGGGCTGTTGCTCATGGTTGGACCCTCTCAAGTGGGTTATAAACCATGTTCTTGCCTGTACTACCATGGCCAGGAGACCAAATCAGAGAAGGGCTCTGAGTTAAAAATAACCGCTCCCAAAACACTCAGGCTGATGGCCCTGTCTGGGGTCAGTCACAGTGTCCAGCTCACCGTGTGTGTTGGCCACCAGCTGCATGGCCA
The DNA here is from genome assembly GCF_029207755.1 of Chamaea fasciata. NCBI lineage: Eukaryota > Metazoa > Chordata > Aves > Passeriformes > Sylviidae > Chamaea > Chamaea fasciata. Next base: position 8,672,874 of record NW_027094094.1, on the reverse strand, counting down.
AGATGCAGGCGAGGGCAAGACAGGGGAGAGCAGCCGGGATCGCCTGACCTGGGCGGCTGCTGGGAGAAATATGAGCCGAGTTATGGTTTTAGAGTACTTAACTCACTGGCAGAGAGCTGCTGGAGCAGGTCTATACTGGGAATGTCTCGCACCACAGTCTAGGAATGCTGGATTAGCCTTAATAGTCTCCATAGTGCAGATGGAGCTTGTGCCGTTGGAGCTGCATTTTTGTGGTTTCACACAGCCCATCTCAGAGCGAGACAGTGCACAAAAGCGTGTCTTTGCAGGTGGAGGGATTTCTACCAGATCAGCTGTAGGAAGAGTTATTCGTAGGTATTTTCTTTGTGGATATTTGAGCCTTCTGTGGGGCCCCATAGCATGGGAGTATGTTACGTAAATAGAAGGACACAAGGCTTTGCATTGGGGACCGTATTACAGGGTGAAGGTCTTAAGACTGATTGAAATCAACAGCTTCCTCTTAAAACTCCATTTGTAAAAAAATAAAATACTTTCTTCTGCTCACACCAAGGAAGCAGAAGGTGAAGCCTAGAAGCTAATCAAGTCAAATATCAAGAACTGTTGACAAAATCTCAGGCTGGGGGCGACTCTGCCATGTATAGTATGAGCCTAATAATCTCTTCATATGCTAGGATTTTTTAATTTAATTTCATTTTTCCAGGGTTTCTAATTGTTTTTAAATTCAGTCTGTTAGTGAAGTCACTTGAAAATGACTCCTTTTTTTTTTTTCTCCTTTTTGATAGCCTCCAGTATTTGAATACCTTCTTCTGTGAAATGCAAAGAAGAATACTTTACTTCGTGTTCTGCCTCGTGTTGACTTAAAAAAAAGTGTGCAAAATGCTGCCCTCAGGGAAAATGGGTTGCAAAGGTTCTCATTCTTAGCTGGGGCCAGGTTTCACCTGACGTATTCCCACTTCCCACATTTGCAAACCAAAAAATGCAGTTTAACCAAAATTAGTGCTGTCAGGCAAGTGCTGGGCTGCAGTGTAGATCATCCAGTGCATCTAACTTGGGCTTCTTAAAGCATTGCTGCTGGCTGCCCTCTACCCCATGGATCTGCTGGAGGGCTCCCATCCTGCTCCATGGAGAAGGGTCTTCCCCTCTGTTTCTGTGCTGTATGGGATTGGGAGGGTGTGGCAGTTCTTGCTGGTTGCCAGTGCTTGAGGTTTCTTAACATCTGGTGGAGGTGCAGGGCAGGCAGCCGCGTGGTTTGTGTCCTGCCCTGTGGTTGTTTCCTCCAGCAGAGCCCACGGGCTGTGAGCACCCTTTGAGCAAGGAGTCTCCACTAGGGTGGCTCGCCTTTCGCAGCAGCGAGCCCTTGGGTGACTTGCACAGCCAAGGCTGGAAGTCCGAGATAGAGGTTCTTGCTGGAAAGGGCATTTGATGATTCAGCACACACGTGTAAGCACAGCATTCATTTGTGCAGATCTCTGCGGTTCTTGGGCATAATAGAACACGTTGGTATCCTCTTCCTTGGTGAATAGAGTTAATCCGCCGACACAATAGGCTAGAATGTCTCTTGAGCCCCACGGAAGCTATCACGTTAAAACAGGTTTATTCACTTTTAAAAATATATTATGTAAAAACTTACTTAGGGAGTTCATTAAAACCAGGATTTCTTTGTCCTTTTAAGACATTGGGGCTCGCTAAGAAAAGCCTATTGAGTGTGGGTTTATTTTTCAAGCATGCAATGTGTGTCTGATTCTAAAGTCTTTCTGAAAAATAGCTCTTCTGTTTATGCAGGAGCCACATTTCCTTCCATGCTAATGTATTTTCTTTAAAAATATTAGTGAAACACTGTGGAGGCACAAAGTTCCTCGATACTTGTATTAATCTTAGCGTGCAATCAGCAGTTCTAGCTTACTGACACTAGTTCACGTCTTGCAGAAAATGTGAGCCTGAAGGGAAGCATATGGCAAGAGCATTGTAACCTGCTAGGATCACTGGCTTTGTTTGCCTTTTAACTGTTGGCCCAAACTTGTGCATGAAGATTTGGTTTTTAAGTCTGGAAATATGCCACAAAGATGATTTGACAAGTGTCTTAATGCCAGGAAGCACCATGATGTGTTGTGAAAAAAAGCCACCTGACCAGATGAAAATAGCTTTTGTGATGGTAATCTCTCACACGTTGTTGCAGTTGTAGATAAAACATTCTTCTAAGCTCAGGAAGAAAAAAAAAAAAAAAGATCAAAATTTAGAGAGAAACTGACTGTCTGGCAGTCTACTGTGCTGCTGCTACAGGCTGTAGCTGAGCTGGGACTCAGGGTGCCTGTCTGACCTTTGGATGGTCTGTGCTGGATCAAATGCACAGACTGTCCAGTAGCTCTTAGTTTCAGTGTACAAAGTGGGGTGACCTTTGGTGAACACCCTGTAGTGTGATTTGGAAGGTTGAAGAGTATTATCTTCATAGCATGGGAGGGCACCACTACCCATTTTTAGTTGTTCACCTTGCATGCTTCTTGCAAGGTCAGCTTCAAACTATGACTAATTCCTCTGCAAAAGAAACAGATGTCAGGATTAATTCATTTATATCTCTACATCACAGCACGATGTATTTTCTTACTACTGTAATTTGGGTCCTGTAATATATTTGCTTGCTTTTTCCCTGTAGCTGTTATTCTAGTATGAATATCATTAATCTCTATCCTCTCAGAACAATTGGATTTTTGGGGGAGTGAGGAGATAGGAAGAAAGAGGACATTAGGTTGTTCTGGGATAGCGATTGGGGTTGTGATCATATTAAACTATTACACATCAGTTAAGGTTCAAAGCTTTATCGCTCTGCAGAAATAACTACATTCAGCTGCCCATGGCTGAGTCTTGTTATACTATGTTATTTCCATGATAAGAGAAGGAGAGAAGGAATGAATTTTTAAACAGTAAGTTCCTACTATTTGTTTGAGGTCAGACACATAATTACTTTCACGGAATGGCTCCTGGGAGGTTAGCTCCAGATGTGGGTTTGGGATCCTGCCCCACTGATGGCCAAATGAGGTAAATTACATGGTCCTCCCCACATTGTGTCCTTTCTGTACATTGGGGATAGTGGACTTCCCTGTCTGGCAGAAGTGTTGTGAAGAGCAGTTTCTTTAAGGCAAGAAAATTCTCACCTTGAGGAGCTGGCTTAGGAGGAAGGAAGGACCTTTGGCAATGCCACCCTCTCGAGGAGAATTGCCACGTAGAGCCTTTGCAGTTGGATAACGTCTAGCTCTAGAGTGCCTCCATGCTTCCTGTGTGTAGAAGCAGCATCAGCAGAAATGCCAAGAGCTGTGTCTTTACTAGGAGATAGTCCATCCAGCTCAGTACTCGAGTATGATGCATGGGAGCGGTACTGCCTCTCTTCTCCCTAGACGAAGGGTTGTAATCCAGTTTTCTGAACACTTTGGGAGCCTCATCTCACCAGAGAGTGCCGGTTTCTCTGAAAAGCCACAGACACATTAATTTAAATTTATTTCAAGATTTTTAATAATAATTGAGTATTTCTAGGAACACGTACTACACAGCTATATTTCACCCCAGACCCGAAGTTAGAGGCCAGGTTGTAAACACATGAAAAATAAGGCTGAAATAAATTTAAGTTATGTTATGTGAGAGCCACTGACATTTGCTGCTGCGTGTGCAGGTATGTAATAGCAATTGACAGCACACACAGTCTCATAGACAGATAATCCAGCATGTGTGTATGTAGTCCTTTTCTGGAGAACTGCTTCAAAAAAATCTGTCCCAATCCTTATTTCACTTTTCAGGTTACTTTTCGAGATTCTGGCTCACTGGTTTATTTTGGCTTGTGTGTATTTGTGCTTGTTGTATTCTGAATAAAAAATGTAGAAGTGCATGTTAAAGCATCCAGGTTTTTCTGGTTTTGAGTTGAATTTGAGATGAGGACAAGTGCTAGAATTTGGATCAGGTTCCTGTTCAAAGCATTGTCTGGAGATCTTCAAAGCCTTGTTTTGTTTGGCCCATGTCTAGATAGTAGTCTGTAATAACACTTGTTTTGAGCTTGTAGCCGTCCTCTGGCTTGGACTCTCTCAACTGTGAAGCAGCTCATTCAGTATTTGAGTCAGGTTGTCTGAAAAGCTTTTACTTAATTATTTTTTTAATTAACAAGACACTTTCTAATTTCCTTCTTCTTCTGTTCTGTGTTTTACTTGGAGTTGTGGTTGTTCCATTTTTTTAAACTTGCAGCAAGTGTGCTCATACAAAGAGAGTGTTGTAGAGGGAAAAATTGGTATTACTCATCAGTTTGGGAGTGTGGAATGAATACTAGAAGCCCTTCTTGGTGTCTCCATATCTAATCTGCTCCAGCATGGTCCAAACTCATCAGCTTGAGGGCTTGTTTCCCAGCTGAGGGGCTCCTCCTGTAGGTTGTGCTGGGCTGTTTGGTATAGTCCTTGTCCACCCAATAGAGACCAACCCAGGGTGTGAGTAACCCAGGACAGCTTTGAATGCATGTACAAGGTTATTATTTCCTTGCATTTATCTGTTGTAATGACCCAGGTCAGACAGTTTATACCATTTGCTTATCAGCTGACCTGAAATGCCCCAGCTGGTCACTGCTTGTCATGCAATGTCCCATGTCCTCTCCACCTTGTCACTCATTTCAGCTTAATTCTACTCAAATTCTTTAAGTAGCCTTTAAGGACATAGCTGCACATGGCTCTAAATTGAGGTTTGCCTCTCATTTGTTAGCTGATAAAGAGTTTCCCAGCTCAGAAATTCATACTGCATAATCATCTTAACTTATAACCATAAATACATACTCTTGAGACAATGTATTCTTTGCATATTGATTAATGGACATGCTCTTTGTATGTCGTCCCTACTTCTGTGCAGTGATTAGAAAATATATGATTGACACTGGTGTGGAGATCTCTCTTGTTTGCTGATGGGGATTTTTTTTTTAAAGCAACACTAAACTCCTAAATTCATATACCAAACTTGTTTAGTGAATTGCTATATTGCACAACCTTGTGCATCCTGCATGATTTTTTTCTTGTGTGTTTTTGATTATTTTGGCTGTATCCTTTCAACTTTCAACCCTATACCTATTAACTGTTTTATCTGTCTATATCCAACTTGAGTGGAAGTTCTCCAAATAAAAATCCTTTAATAGCCCGTCAAAAACAATGCCCATTTTATCCAACACATAGCAGTCAAACAGGGAAGCACCGATAGCTTACATGCTTCAGATGAATGCCTTGCATGCTGGTTTATTACATGAAAAACAAAAGCCTAACTTTATGCAGGTATTTTCTATATGTTGGTGCTCCGTGGGTTTGGTTCTACTAGTGTGCCATGCTCCACTGACAGGAGCAGGCAGGATGCAACCCTCACTGCTAGAATTCATGCAGGAAATAGAATGGAGGAAAAAAACAATAAGTGTGGAAACGATTTTACTCTTCCCCCCTCCCTCCCAACATCAGCTTTTTCAGCCAAGTATAATGCTCGTGCTAGATCAGACTTTAAACCCCTCATTTAGCCATCATTTGTATTTCTGAAAACTATTATTTAACTATTATGTGGAAAGCCAGCAGGATTATAATTTGAAATAGAAATGCATGTTGGTTCCTTGGCTTTATAATGACATGTTTATCTGCACCTCTAATGCTCTCATTGCCCAAGTCTGCACTTTTGGTTAATACGTTTGCCGATGAACAATTGTTTTGCATCAAAATTACACTAAAACAACAGCATTGTGTCGCCTGTGTAATCTGTATTCTCTGTACACATCCCTCCCCAATCGTTTTGCTTAAATCTGTTTGTGTTCAGCATGAAATGTGCAGTAATGGTGGTGTGCTCGTGCACATTACTATGTAGCTTCAGCACCGTTAGGTCCTTACTGACACCAGTCTGTAGGTTAAGAACACTTCAATTGGTCTAATTTGCAACCTGATCAGAAACACTGACCTGGTTAGTCTTTAACAATGAATGTGCCTAATGATAACTTGTAGACACCCTTAGTGAAGGCAATGATGTGTATACAAGGAGTCATTTCCAGCTCTGGGGCTGCCTTATCTGGGATATCGCCTTGTCCTGCGCTTTTCTGCAGCGTGAGGCTTTGTCACCTCTAATGATACCTATCCGTCAGGCTGCCCTGATTGAAATGAAGATAAATTGGATTGATACAAACAGCAGAGTTAAGATGACTCATTGATATAATTAGGCTGTCGGAATCATCTCACCACATTTTACTAATGTTAATTATATGGTCTTTTATATGGGAAACTTCAGTTAATTTTGTTCTCCACAAAAGGAGAATGCAGCCATTTATTAATTGTAAGGTGGCTCTTGGCTTTATAGAAGCAGTTTTCTAGAGGAGAGGAGGTATGTTTACAGAATTTCATTTAAGCTGTCAAAAGCCTGAAATTGATAACAATTTAAAAGGATCTAAACTGTTAATAGTTTACGTTTATAATTCATCTAATGTGATAGTTTATAACATGAGAACCAAATATAGGGTATAATAGAACAAGGTATTTATTGCAAGTGGAAACGTGCTGAATAATGAAACAATACTAATTGCAGTTTAAACACTTTTGATATAAGCTATTTCTGAGAGGATGTTTCAGGGACAGGAGATGAGATATTCATCATAAAAAGGATGCAAAAAGCCATTCAAAATATTTTCAGAAATACAGACAGGCTGTACATCTCTATGCTCTCTTTTTCTCCTTTTTTTTTTCTCCTCCCTGAAAATTCTGGGTTTTATCTTCTGTCAGAATTGATCACAGGAGTCAGTTTAATTGGGAAATTCATTTAAAATAGTTTCTAATTGGCATCAGAGAGTTGAAAGTTCAGTACAAAGGTGAGATCTAAGCTTTCTAATTAGATTGAATGCAGTATGACTTAAAGAATAGTCTTGATAATTACAGAATTTAATGCAAAATTATATTTTAATGAAATATGGTGATTTTTTACAATGAGAAGTCCTGCAATTCTCATTCAGTCTTTCATCTTACTTTTTAAAGAGGAGCTAAATTGTTTTATGCATCTGTGTATAAATTCCTTAAAGCCTCACATAGTTTTATTAAAAACCAAGATTATTATCATTTTAGTTTTTTAGGATGAAGCTGATAGGTCTGCAATTTGGATGCCAAACCTTATCCTAGGCATTCTGTATTTTCTCTACTCAAGTATAATTTTCTCTTGCATAGAATTATATTATGAACTCAAGTTTTCCCCCCTCCCTTCTCATTCCCCCCCCCAACCCCCCCAAGTTGTTTGATGCAGCTGAAATTGAAGGCTGAAGTAGAAGGGGCCACTTAAGTAGTGAAGGGTTTTTCTTTGTAAATAATAGATCAAGAGCACCGTAGCTGTATCTAATGGCGCCGAATGCAGCCTCCGTTCCAAGGACAGCGTGGGGTTTAAAAAAACATAACCATAGTTCATCCCCCTCGCTAACCTGTGGTCAGTTGGGCTGCTGCTGTTGGCCAGTCACATGTTTTAATTCATCAGACATGTTTTTTTTATAAACCTCTGATAATATCAACGCATGAATAGCAGGGGTGATCGCTGGGATTTCCGGACTGAAATGACGAGGGAAAATAAAATAGAAGGGGTGTTTTGTAAAATCTGTTTCTTCTTTTCAAGCCCAGGGGTTTACCTGAGCACTGATCAACTTTTCTTATAAGCAGCAAAGTTAAGGTGTGCTTTCGCAGAAGCTGAGCTTGCTGCTCTCCAGATTCCTTCTCCTTCATATATTTTAAGCTGATAAAAAAAATTCAAAATATGCACCTGCTTCCTTGAGTTAAACTTGAACTTATTTAAAGAGGGGAAAAGAAGCTTACTCCTGGAATTCAGTGCAGTATTTCAGGTTTTAGGAGAAATAATTTAGTGTTTCATGATATTTTGGAGGAAATATTTTAGACTTAACAGATTCTACCCTTTCCTTTCTTTTTAGTCAAATTTCCTTATCTCTGTTCTGCCAAATGGATGCAATTTTAACATCAAGATGAATAGCAGCATCACTGGCAAAAATGAGTCAATTCTTGTCAGACATAGAAATTTGATAGAAACGACAAAACCGTGTTCCCTGCCTGTGGTTCAGCAGACTTGATTGAATGCAGTCAGAGACTCTGAAGTCCTTTCTCAAGCAAAACTCTCCCGTTTACAGTTGATTACCAGGATCAGGCCCTAACTTGAAAAGGCAGATTCCTAGAAATTTCAAATGCAAAACAACATAAAAAAAGCTGTCGAAGGACAAATTCATTCTGTTTTACACTCCCTTCTGTGCTTAAAGTGTCTGTTCCTTGAATGACACTGGTAGATTTGCTTGTAAAATAATTCATCTTTCTTGTGCCACTCACTTCTTTGCTTTATGATACCTTGTAAAATCAAAAGGAGCACTTTCTCTGGTGTTTTTTACAGGTTTTGCATTCAAAACCAAACACAAATAGTCACTGAGAATTTTTGCATAATTATCTTCTGAAGATTTATAGTTTGCCTATAATTTTTTTAATATTTTACTTACTATTGTTAAATACAGACTGTTTCATTGTGTGTTTCAATCTGATTCGCTTTTGTTTTTAACAGTTTTGGTTTCTGACTAATAACTCATTTGTCTAAACCAAAAAAAAATCTTCTAAACACAGGTTACAGTCATCTGCTGTAAATGATAGGAGGCAAAATGTAAGCTGTGCTTCACCTTCATTCTGATCAGCGTTGGCAAGGGTTGTGGCAAACAGTAAAATGTCCAAAATGAAATTTTGAAAAGAAAAAAAAAAAAACAAAACAAAACAGGCAGATTCACCGTCAGTCATCAGGGTGTCACAATTATTTTTTCTCTTCTGCTCCAAAATAATTGTACAAGTTTTCCAGGCTCCAGTTGCCTCTGTTTCACATCCAGCATCCTGCCAAGCGCGGCTGAACTGAGACGCTCGTTCTGCACCGGGTTCGCTTCTGTGCGCGGGCAGGAAAACACTGCGAGAGACACGGAGGCACCTTACCAAACCTCCCAGGAGTTCTCCTCCTGTTTTTCCTCCCCTCTGTCTTCTCCTGTTTGTTTCCATGTAGCAAAAAAAAAATTACAGAAATCCGTTCAATGTAGCCTTTTTTTCCTTCCCCCTTTTCACCTTCCAGCTGCTTACCAGAGAGATCAGATGTGGAAAAGCCAAAATCCGAGAATATGATGAGCCCATTAAATTAGATGGTTCCTACAATTTGTCTCCTTGCCAGTTCTCAGCTTTCTGTTTTGTGCTTTCTTAGCCAGTGCTGTGGGAAAAAAAAAAAAAAAAGTGGCTTGAAAGCTTATAGATACCCCAGCCATCAATTGCCGAGACATTTTGTCTTTTGTGACATTGAGGAAAAGACAAGGAAGGAACTAAAAAATGTCAAAAGATCAAAAAATCAATGGGCTGAAGGAATGTGATCTGTTTATCGGGGTGTAGCTGCTCTTTCTGTTTGCATTAAGTCCGAGTGAGTGTCTTTGGTCACCACTAAACTTGCTTTTATTCACTCCCTAGGAGATGTAATACAAGCATGAAACGGTGGCTCACAAAGCAGGCACAGCGGCGAAGGAAATAAATAAATAAAGCAAGCCAGGGCTTCTTTAAAGACCACAAAACCAGGTTTATTGCCTTACGATTTTTTTTTTTTTGCCTTGTATTAAACACGCTTACCTTTCTCTTGAAACTTGTTGCTAGCACAGCAAATGGACCATGTTGTGTTGACATGGGTGTCTTGTTTCTGTGTTACCGGGAGGTTATTTTTATGTATTTATTTTTGAAAATGTCAATAAAATGAAAAGAGGGCGAGAGTTCAGTGAGCGGAAGTTCTGGCAGCTGATTGAATGCATGTTCTTGGCGCTTGACAGTTTGCGTCAAGTCTTTGGTTGGACTTTCCCTTTGCTTTCCCGGGCAGGGAGTTGGGTTTGTTTTCTCTGAAACATGAAAAGAGTTGGGCGAATGCAAATGTGAGGCAGCTCTGGCGCGCGCCTTTCCCCCTGCACGCCGGTAATATAGTGCTTGCTGGGGTTTTAAAGTCACTGGATATTGCATAGCTCATAAATTCTTCACAAGCATGGATGGAAGGGGGGGGAGATGTGTGTGCATGTACCGGGAGAGCGCGCGCATGTGTGTGTGTAAGTGCTGTCCCAGCCTATGAGAACTGATGGAGCAGACAAGGCAACGCTACAATCTGTTGGACAAATTTTTTCTCACCCCTTGTAGTTGTTATGTGATAGGAAGTATGGCAAGGGCTGCATATTTTATAAACTTTCTATTAAAGTTGTGGCATGTTATCATAAAACTGAATTGCGATACTTTGTATTACACTCTGGGATTGAGAGATAGACATAGGATTAAAAAAACAATTTCTAGGCATTTCTAGATGATAAATTTAATTTTCTTTGCTATTTGGAGGTCTTCTTTGAAAATGCAATTGTAATGAACGCATTCAGAACTGGAGAATAGATTTACCCTTGGCTTCAAATAGTTGACGTTATCAGGCTCTGTCATTCGTTCCTTCCTATTTTCGGGCTGCTAATTGATGTTTTTGATGTCAGCAAGAAAATTGAAGAAAATGTCATGTGTGAACCAGTGCGGAAGTTAATAAGATTGACTTCGTTGACAGAATTTACAATGAGCACAGAGACCGCATAATGGGACCGCTGCGAATTCGTGTGCTCTCTTTGGAGTCAAAATTGACACCTCACGCTAGGCCAGCGGTCGATAGGAAAGATGCAACATTTGGGAAGATTCCTAATCTCATTTTTTTTCCTCTTCCCTTTTTTTCCCTTTCCTTCTTTCTTTCTTTCTTTTCCTCCCTCCCCTATTACCTTTTGGTCTATGGAGCTTATCTGGTTGCAGAAGCAGCTGTTTATCCAGAGGGCTACTGCTTTGGTCCAAGCCAGAGCCTTGGTTCAATCTCTCAGCGCTCCACAACAATGCTCATTTTTTATGCTGTTTTGAGTCTGAAAGCAAAAGAGTCTTGAAAAGGTTAGATTAAGATGTGTCTTAAGGAAAGCTGTACTAATATTGGACAGGGTCATTGCATATGCTTGGGCTATGTGCAATAAAGCTGAAACGCAAATCCCCTCCATATAAAGGAAGGAAGCTGTGGGACACCTACCTGGGCGTTAAGCATAACAGAAGACTACAGCTAAGCATTACTCTTCCTCTGGGCTCCAGTGCATGTGCATCTATGTGTGCATGTATGCCTGTATGTGCAACCTCCAAAACTTCCGACTCTCGCCGAGGTGGTTTTTCCCCCCTTTTTTTTTTCTTGGATAAAACGGGAATTCAAACTTTTTTCAAAAGTAGCAAAAGGCTTCACTGTAATAGTTTAATTTTCCAGTAATGTGACAAAGTTTATTGGATTTGTGTGTATAATTATGGAATGGATTAGCTGAGTTTGGTTCAGTGAATCTGATTATTTTCTGGCCTTTAGGGAAATGCGCTAAAACCCTAATATGTCCACTACCCCCAAGCGGTCTCTTTTTGAAGGCGCCGCACAAAATGTGGTCTCTACTAGCGTTCAGCCTCCAAGGATCTTCAGTGAGAGACATTATTCTTGGAATATCCAATTAATTCCACGGGCAGTGATCAGTTAGCGCTTCTTCTTCCTTTCTCGCCATTTGAAATGCTAACACAATGAATATTTTCTCATTGGTCTGCGTCCCTCGGCTAAGCTGTTGCCGCGGGCTGAGAATTTCATCGACTGATGAGACCAGAGGCTGCGCCGATAAAAGGTTACAGTACGTGATTTGCATGCCAAGTGGGGTTTGGTTTCATGAACTTAAAAGTTCTTTAACTTTTATTTGACTTTTTTCTTTTGTACATAGATGAGGGTTGCTGGAAAATTTTTTCCCCAAATTTTCTGGTTTGTTTCCCAAAAAATCACTGAAATTAGCAGTTAGTCCACATTACAGTTTTGGTGTGGACCCTCTTGAGCTAACAGGTATGAAACAAAACTAAATGTATGTTCCAACAATCAACAAAAGCTTAGGTTTAAAATAAAGCTTAAAAATTATAAGAGGTTTCCAAACAGATCTGGCCAAGTCCAATGTTTCCATTTTCTCTTACAGCGCAGTGTCAGAGTATATTTTTAAATGGGGTTTAATTCCTTCAGCAATAGCAGTGCATTCTGTGAGGTATAACAGAATGAAAGTAATGTATTTAGCTTTCGTATGTATTAGAAGAGGGAAATCTCTATGTCTTTTGAGTGATGGGAATGGAAGCCATGGGTTAAAATGACACTAGCACATTCCTGGAGAGTGATTAAGACAGACTGTTTGGCACCGTTATTCAATGGTAAGTTGGTGGAAGTTCTTGAAGTATTAATTATGTTCCATCAAGCACGAGTAAATATTCCAACAGCAAAACAAGGAAGCTGTTATCTTTGTCTTCAACACAGCGTTTTGCACAATTGCCTGTGCAATTCATTCGTAAATGTTGGCCATGCCAGCTGAGAGAGGTTTCCAGGACTGAACGATGCCGTGATCCTAGGATAAATGAGCCGATCCAGAAAGTTTTAGAGGTAAAACTAAATTGAAACAAAGCAACTACCGCACATCAAATGCAGGCTTTCATGATTCAGCGAGGGTGAAGGAGGGTGGTGCTGAAATAAAGCCACGCACAGAAGGTCTACACTCTGTGTTGTTCTTGACTTGCAGAATGTCTTAGATGTACCTTGTAAGCCGTTGACAAACTTTGTTGGTTTAGAGATGTGACGGATGTATTTTCTGATCTGAGAAGCATTTGGGGGATAGAGATAATTTTTTTTCATCCTCTTTTCCCTCTCTCCCCCATTCCTCCCCCCCCAAAAAAGAGCATCAGCCTTCTGTGCTACTCTAATCTTAGAGGCTGGATAATACGGTTGGAGATTTGACATATTCCTATTGAATAAAAATCAGGAGACCCTTACCAAAATTGTTAGCAAAAGGGACTGGCAGAACTAGGTACAGAGCGGGGTGGGTTTTTTGTGGTTGGGATTTTTTTTTTTTTTCTCTCCCCTTCCTTTCGCTAGCTGTCTAGGAGGAGTAAAGCAGGTGGCTCCCCGTGGCTGACTTTTCATGACAACATGCCATTAGAAATTGCGGTCCTGTTGATCAATCCACTCGACATGACAGCTTTGCCGCAAGGCCTGGCTCTTTGAGCACCGGCGCTCTGGCTTTTCCCTCCTTTTTTCCCGCACTAATTGGTGAAAGTTTTTACTGTGCTTGTGGCATAGGAAATTCTTTTGAACATTGTCACAATCAAGTGTTGACTTCTTTAGAATTGCAAGTAGGTTAAGTGAGTATCAACATTTAAAAAAAAAAATCCACAAAAGGTATTACTATCAAAATTTATTAAAGTAAAATCGGGAAAACACACTGATTGAATTATATTAAAAAAAAATTGATTCCGAGGAATCAATTAAAATTTTGTTCCTTTTCAACTTTGCACAGACAAGATGCTACCATATTTGCGTCTCAAAAAGTAGAAAGGAAGAGACAAATTTAGAGTTCTTATTTTCTTTCTTGGTTAGTTGCAGGCACAGAAGTGAGCAACACATCTCAGCTTAAATGTACACAAATGACTGCATCTGAGTTCTTGGAAATTTAATAGATAGTGAATTTTTCAGGTGATTTAAGATACTTTAAGCCAGTATGCACTACATAAGATATCTTAGCAAATTCTGGTTTTTAAAAAGCAGAAAAAAAAAATCCTGCAAGTGCAGCATTCAGGAGAAGGAGGAGGACAGCTGTGTACACATAGCCTGGGTAAGATAACTGAGCCATTTGTGTGATTCTTCCATCCAAAATGCAGTCGGGAAACTTCTGTAATTGATTTCTTTGAGAAACTCCCTCAGCTGAAAAATCAGATGATTGTTGTTTTCAGATAAAAGTTTATTTAAACATTGAATACTTGATGACAAAATCAGTTGAAAAATAAAAAGATTAAAATATTATTATCAGTGAAGAAAATAATCAATATCTATTACTGGAAAATATGGTGCATGTATTTAAAATATACGTTTTAACTATCACAGATCGAATTTTTTTTCCTTAGCTTCGCAGGTTGCTGTGTGTTCATCCCTAAACATGAAATCTGTTTCTGCCATTCATAAATGTAGAAAGACATTATTAGTTGATGCAGTTTCAGAGATGCAGATGTTTTTAAAATAATCTGTGCAACTGCACTGCAAGGATTTGTAGAATGAACATGGGAAAGAAATCGGGAGAGAGCAAGTGACAAAGAACGAGAAAAAGGGATATCTAAAGCGTGGAGGTGGCTTTTCTTTAATAATGCATACATAGCAATAGGGGACTTTGGATAGAATTCTTTCAGCTCTCTTAAACGCAATCTAAGGTTAATTTATAATAAATAATTATAGTTTTAGCAGTAAAATGAGACCCTGTGAAGCTGAGAGGAGAAGGGCAGTAATACAGTTTTAAAAGCTGGACGTGCTCACAGTTTCCGTTGCAAGTGTAATAGCTACGACTGTATTTTTTTTTTTTTTTTTTTTTTTTGTAGATCAGACATTGACACTGAAAGAAGCATAAATTCATATAATTAATTTCGCCATTGTAAAAATCATTTGCTAA